>NC_143047.1:31000000-31035000 GCF_057628025.1 Oncorhynchus mykiss
GCACAAGAGCACCAGATGTCCTGGTTGACTATGTGATAATGCTCTCGATGCCGATGTGAGCAAGACCTTTAAACAGGTCAACATTTACAAAGCTGCGGGGCCAACTGGCAAGTGTCTTCATTGACATGTTCAACCTCTCCCTGACTACTTAAATACTTATTATCCACCATAATTTGCAAATAAATTCATTAAAAATCCTACAATGTGATTTTCCAGATTTTTTTTTCTAATTTTGTCTGTCATAGTTGAAGTGTACCTATGATGAAAATTACAGGCCTCTCATCTTTTTAAGTGTGAGAACTTGCACAATTGGTGGCTGACTAAATACTTTTTAGCCCCACTGTATGTGAGAATGCTGTTCATTGACTATAGCTCAGTGTTCAACACAATAGTGCCCACGAAGCTCATCACTAAGCTAATTACCCTGGGACTAAACACCTCCCTCTGCAACTGGATCCTGGACTTCCTGACGGACCGCCTCCAGGTGGTGAGGGTAGGAAACAACATGTCTGCCGCACTGATCCTCAACACTGGGCCCCCTCAGGAGTGTATACGTAGTCCCCTCCTGTACTCCCAGTTCACCCACAACTGCTTGGCCAAACACGACTCCAACACCATCGTTAAGTTTGCTGACGACACAACAGTGGTAGGCCTGATCACCGACAACGATGAGACGGCCTATAGGGAGGAGGTCAGACCTGGCAGTCTGGTGCCAGGACAACAACCTCTCCCTCAATGTGAGCAAGATACAGGAGATGATCGTGGACTACAAGAAAAGGTGGTCCGAACAGGCCCCATTAACGGGGCTGTAGTAGAGTCGGTAGAAAGTTTCAAGTTTCCATCCCCAACAAACTATCTTGGTCCAAACACACCAAGGCAGTTGTGAAACGGGTATGACAAAACCTTTCCCCCGCCAGGAGACTGAAAAGATTTTGCATGGGTCCCCAGATCCTCACAAGGTTATACAGCTGCACCATCAAGAGCATCCTGTATGGTTGCATCACCGTATGGCAACTGCTCGGCATCTGATCTCGAGGCGCTACAGAGGGTAGTGCGTACGGCCCAGTACATCACTGGGGCCAAGTTTCCTGCAATCCAGGACTGATATCAAATCAAACCCAATTGTATTAGTCACATGCTCCAAATACAACAGGTGTAGACAGTGAAATGCTCACTTACGAGCCCATAACCGAAAATGCAGTTAAAAAAAATACAGATAATAATAAGAGATAAAAGTAACAAGTAACTAAAGAGGAACAGTAAAGAATGACAATATATACAGGGGGTGCCGGTACAGAGTCAATGTGGAGACTATATACAGGGGGTGCCGGTACAGAGTCGATGTGGAGACTATATACAGGGGGGTGCCGGTACAGAGTCAATGTGGAGACTATATACAGGGGGTGCCGGTACAGAGTCAATGTGGAGACTATATACAGGGGGTGCCGGTACAGAGTCAATGTGGAGACTATATACAGGGGGGTTCCGGTACAGAGTCAATGTGGAGACTATATACAGGGGGTGCCGGTACAGAGTCAATGTGGAGACTATATACAGGGGGGTGCCGGTACAGAGTCAATGTGGAGACTATATACAGGGGGGAGCCGGTACGGAGTCGATGTGGAGACTATATACAGGGGGGTGCGGGTACAGAATCGATGTGGAGACTATATACAGGGGGAGCCGGTACAGAGTCGATGTGGAGACTATATACAGGGGGGTGCGGGTACAGAATCGATGTGGAGACTATATACAGGGGGAGCCGGTACAGAGTCGATGTGGAGACTATATACAGGGGGAGCCGGTACAGAGTCGATGTGGAGACTATATACATGGGGGTGCCGGTACACAGTCAATGTGGAGACTATATACAGGGGGGTGCCGGTACACAGTTAATGTGGAGACTATATACAGGGGGGAGCCGGTACAGAGTCAATGTGGAGACTATATACAGGGGGGTGCCGGTACACAGTCAATGTGGAGACTATATACAGGGGGGAGCCGGTACAGAGTCAATATATACAGGAGGGTGCCGGTACAGAGTCAATGTGGAGACTATATACAGGGGGTGCCGGTACAGAGTCAATGTGGAGACTATATACAAGGGGGTGCCGGTACAGAGTCAATGTGGAGACTATATACAGGGGGGAGCCAGTACACAGTCATTGTGGAGACTATATACAGGGGGGTGCCGGTACACAGTCAATGTGGAGACTATATACAGGGGAGTGCCGGTGCAGAGTCAATGTGGAGACTATATACAGGGGGGAGCCGGTACAGAGTCAATATATACAGGAAGGTGCCGGTACAGAGTCAATGTGGAGACTATATACAGGGGGGTGCCGGTACAGAGTCAATGTGGAGACTATATACAGGGGGGTGCCGGTACAGAGTCAATGTGGAGACTATGTACAGGGGGGAGCCGGTACAGAGTCGATGTGGAGACTATATACAAGGGGGTGCCGGTACAGAGTCAATGTGGAGACTATATACAGGGGGGAGCCAGTACACAGTCATTGTGGAGACTATATACAGGGGGGTGCCGGTACACAGTCAATGTGGAGACTATATACAGGGGGGTGCCGGTACACAGTTAATGTGGAGACTATATACAGGGGGGAGCCGGTACAGAGTCAATGTGGAGACTATATACAGGGGGGAGCCGGTACAGAGTCAATATATACAGGAAGGTGCCGGTACAGAGTCAATGTGGAGACTATATACAGGGGGTGCCGGTACAGAGTCAATGTGGAGACTATATACAGGGGGTGCCGGTACACAGTCAAATTGGAGACTATATACAGGGGGGTGCCGGTACAGAGTCAATGTGGAGACTACAGTGCCTTGCGAAAGTATTCGGCCCCCTTGAACTTTGCGACCTTTTGCCACATTTCAGGCTTCAAACATAAAGATATAAAACTGTATTTTTTTGTGAAGAATCAACAACAAGTGGGACACAATCATGAAGTGGAACGACATTTATTGGATATTTCAAACTTTTTTAACAAATCAAAAACTGAAAAATTGGGCGTGCAAAATTATTCAGCCCCCTTAAGTTAATACTTTGCTGCGATTACAGCTGTAAGTCGCTTGGGGTATGTCTCTATCAGTTTTGCACATCGAGAGACTGAATTTTTTTCCCATTCCTCATTGCAAAACAGCTCGAGCTCAGTGAGGTTGGATGGAGAGCATTTGTGAACAGCAGTTTTCAGTTCTTTCCACAGATTCTCGATTGGATTTAGGTCTGGACTTTGACTTGGCCATTCTAACACCTGGATATGTTTATTTTTGAACCATTCCATTGTAGATTTTGCTTAATGTTTTGGATCATTGTCTTGTTGGAAGACAAATCTCCGTCCCAGTCTCAGGTCTTTTGCAGACTCCATCAGGTTTTCTTCCAGAATGGTCCTGTATTTGGCTCCATCCATCTTCCCATCAATTTTAACCATCTTCCCTGTCCCTGCTGAAGAAAAGCAGGCCCAAACCATGATGCTGCCACCACCATGTTTGACAGTGGGTATGGTGTGTTCAGGGTGATGAGCTGTGTTGCTTTTACGCCAAACATAACGTTTTGCATTGTTGCCAAAAAGTTCAATTTTGATTTCATCTGACCAGAGCACCTTCTTCCACATGTTTGGTGTGTCTCCCAGGTGGCTTGTGGCAAACTTTAAACGACACTTTTTATGGATATCTTTAAGAAATGGCTTTCTTCTTGCCACTCTTCAATAAAGGCCAGATTTCTGCAATATACGACTGATTGCTGTCCTATGGACAGAGTCTCCCACCTCAGCTGTAGATCTCTGCAGTTCATGCAGAGTGATCATGGGCCTCTTGGCTGCATCTCTGATCAGTCTTCTCCTTGTATGAGCTGAAAGTTTAGAGGGACGGCCAGGTCTTGGTAGATTTGCAGTGGTCTGATACTCCTTCCATTTCAATATTATCGCTTGCACAGTGCTCCTTGGGATGTTTAAAGCTTGGGAAATCTTTTTGTATCCAAATCCGGCTTTAAACTTCTTCACAACAGTATCTCGGACCTGCCTGGTGTGTTCCTTGTTCTTCATGATGCTCTCTGCGCTTTTAACGGACATCTGAGACTATCACAGTGCAGGTGCATTTATACGGAGACTTGATTACACACAGGTGGATTGTATTTATCATCATTAGTCATTTAGGTCAACATTGGATCATTCAGAGATCCTCACTGAACTTCTGGAGAGAGTTTGCTGCACTGAAAGTAAAGGGGCTGAATAATTTTGCACGCCCAATTTTTCTGTTTTTGATTTATTAAAAAAGTTTGAAATATCCAATAAATGTCGTTCCACTTCATGATTGTGTCCCACTTGTTGTTGATTCTTCACAAAAAAATGCAGTTTTATATCTTTATGTTTGAAGCCTGAAATGTGGCAAAAGGTCGCAAAGTTCAAGGGGGCCGAATACTTTCGCAAGGCACTGTATATACAGGAGGGTGCCGGTACAGAGTCAATGTGGAGACTATATACAGGGGGGTGCCGGTACAGAGTCAATGTGGAGACTACATACAGGGGGGAGCCGGTACAGAGTCAATGTGGAGACTATATACAGGGGGGTGCCGGTACACAGTCAATGTGGAGACTATATACAGGGGGGTGCCGGTACACAGTCAATGTGGAGACTATATACAGGGGGGTGGCGGTACAGAGTCAATGTGGAGACTATATACAGGGGGGAGCCGGTACCGAGGCAATATATACAGGGGGGTGCCGGTACAGAGTCAATGTGGAGACTATATACAGGAGGGTGCCGGTACAGAGTCAATGTGGAGACTATATACAGGGGGGTGCCGGTACAGAGTCAATGTGGAGACTATATACAGGGGGGTGCCGGTACACAGTCAATGTGGAGACTATATACAGGGGGGTGCCGGTGCAGAGTCAATGTGGAGACTATATACAGGGGGGTGCCGGTACAGAGTCAATATATACAGGGGGGTGCCTGTACAGAGTCAGTGTGCGGGGGCACCGGTTAGTTGAGGTAGTATGTACATGTAGGTAGAGTTAATTAAGGTGACTCTACCTACATAGGCGGTGTCAGGTGAAAGCCCATAACATTGTTAAAGACTCCAGTCACCAAAGTCCTAGACTTTCTCTCTTACCGCACGGCAAACAGTACCGGATCACCAAGTCTATGACCAAAAGGCTCCTTAACAGCTTCTACCCCCGAGCCATTAGACTGCTGAACAACTAATCAAATGGCCACCCGATTATTACATTGACCCCCCCCATTTGTCTTGTACTTATACTCACTGTTTATTATCTATGCATAGTCACTTCCCCCCTACCTACATGTACAAGTTACCTCTAACCTGTACCTCTGCACACTGACTCGGTACCGGTAGCCCCTGTACATAGCCTCGTTATTCTTGTGTTCATTTTTAATAATTTTTTACTTCAGTTTATTTGGTAAATATTTTCTTAACTCTTCTTGAACTGCACTGTTGGTTAAGGGTTTGTCAGTAAGCATTTCACGGTAAGGTCTATACTTGTTGTATTCAGCATTTCACGGTAAGGTCTATACTTGTTGTATTCAGCATTTCACGGTAAGGTCTACACTTGTTGTATTCAGCATTTCACGGTAAGGTCTACACTTGTTGTATTCAGCATTTCACGGTAAGGTCTACACTTGTTGTATTCAGCATTTCACGGTAAGGTCTACACTTGTTGTATTCAGCATTTCACGGTAAGGTCTACACTTGTTGTATTCAGCATTTCGCGGTAAGGTCTACACTTGTTGTATTCAGCATTTCGCGGTAAGGTCTACACTTGTTGTATTCAGCATTTCGCGGTAAGGTCTACACTTGTTGTATTCAGCATTTCACGGTAAGGTCTACACTTGTTGTATTCAGCATTTCACGGTAAGGTCTACACTTGTTGTATTCAGCATTTCACGGTAAGGTCTACACTTGTTGTATTCAGCATTTCACGGTAAGGTCTACACTTGTTGTATTCAGCATTTCACGGTAAGGTCTACACTTGTTGTATTCAGCATTTCACGGTAAGGTCTACACTTGTTGTATTCAGCATTTCACGGTAAGGTCTACACTTGTTGTATTCGGCATTTCACGGTAAGGTCTACACTTGTTGTATTCAGCATTTCACGGTAAGGTCTACACTTGTTGTATTCGGCGCATGTGACAAAAAAGGTTTGATTTGAAGCAATTGGCAGGGCAGTGGAATTAAATTCAGGATCAGTCGTCAGGCAATTTATTGAATTCAATAAATGACACATGGATCATTCAAAATGGCATCCAGTCATTCTCCGTGATCATAGACAACCATATTAGATCATATAGGTGAGATGTGTAACAGGGGTAGAGAAAGTTGTACAGTGTATTTGTAAACAGAAATGTGAGGACAGACCTATTGAGTCATATTAACTGTGGGGTCATACTATCTACAGTAGAGCTCCTGTTAGATCAGAGGTCATGTTGTGGGTGTGAGGTGCCCAGCTGCCCGCAGAGATAGACTGAGGTAGAGATCATGTTAGCTCTCTCCCTGGGTGTGAGGCAGAAAGAGACTGTGTGTGTCATCTAACAAGGCTGTGTGTTGCTCCTCAAAATATTCCTTAATTCCACCTGTGAACACACACACTCACACTTCATCTGCTGTTAGACACACTTCATCTCTGCCACACACACAAACACACATTGCCCTAGTCTCGCTCAGCTGGCCTCTTGGCAGAGACACACCCCCAAAATGGAGGTGTTGTCACGGTGATATCAGCCCTGAGTTGCCAGGTAACAGGCTATGGTTGCTTTAGTATAGAGAAGACTTTGTCTTGTGCATGCGTGCACAGTTTATGCGTGCACGTATTAGTAAGAGTATTCAATGTGTCACACCCACATCAGGTCAGGATGTGGCCCTGTGTGATCCCAGTGACCCTAATGTAGCAGTACTCTCCTGGGCAGCTGCTCTAAACAGTTGATTAGAATACTTTCTATAGGCTACTAATTAACTGTGTGTGTGTGTGTGTGTGTGTGTGTGTGTGTGTGTGTGTGTGTGTGTGTGTCCATGCAGGTAGTGCTGATGTCTTCCACTGCACCAATCAGGGCCGGAACCCGGTCATCGATGGAGTCGACGATGCTAAAGAGATGTGCACAACACAACATGCCTTCTCACTGCTAGGTAATATATACACACACACACACCTGACATTCCTTCTCACTGCTAGGTAATACAGTGCCTTGCGAAAGTATTCGGCCCCCTTGAACTTTGCGACCTTTTGCCACATTTCAGGCTTCAAACATAAAGATATAAAACTGTATTTTTTTGTGAAGAATCAACAACAAGTGGGACACAATCATGAAGTGGAACGACAATAATTGGATATTTCAAACTTTTTTAACAAATCAAAAACTGAAAAATTGGGCGTGCAAAATTATTCAGCCCCTTTACTTTCAGTGCAGCAAACTCTCTCCAGAAGTTCAGTGAGGATCTCTGAATGATCCAATGTTGACCTAAATGACTAATGATGATAAATACAATCCACCTGTGTGTAATCAAGTCTCCGTATAAATGCACCTGCACTGTGATAGTCTCAGAGGTCCGTTAAAAGCGCAGAGAGCATCATGAAGAACAAGGAACACACCAGGCAGGTCCGAGATACTGTTGTGAAGAAGTTTAAAGCCGGATTTGGATACAAAAAGATTTCCCAAGCTTTAAACATCCCAAGGAGCACTGTGCAAGCGATAATATTGAAATGGAAGGAGTATCAGACCACTGCAAATCTACCAAGACCTGGCCGTCCCTCTAAACTTTCAGCTCATACAAGGAGAAGACTGATCAGAGATGCAGCCAAGAGGCCCATGATCACTCTGGATGAACTGCAGAGATCTACAGCTGAGGTGGGAGACTCTGTCCATAGGACAACAATCAGTCGTATATTGCAGAAATCTGGCCTTTATGGAAGAGTGGCAAGAAGAAAGCCATTTCTTAAAGATATCCATAAAAAGTGTTGTTTAAAGTTTGCCACAAGCCACCTGGGAGACACACCAAACATGTGGAAGAAGGTGCTCTGGTCAGATGAAACCAAAATTGAACTTTTTGGCAACAATGCAAAACGTTATGTTTGGCGTAAAAGCAACACACCATCCCCACTGTCAAACATGGTGGTGGCAGCATCATGGTTTGGGCCTGCTTTTCTTCAGCAGGGACAGGGAAGATGGTTAAAATTGATGGGAAGATGGATGGAGCCAAATACAGGACCATTCTGGAAGAAAACCTGATGGAGTCTGCAAAAGACCTGAGACTGGGACGGAGATTTGTCTTCCAACAAGACAATGATCCAAAACATTAAGCAAAATCTACAATGGAATGGTTCAAAAATAAACATTTCCAGGTGTTAGAATGGCCAAGTCAAAGTCCAGACCTGAATCCAATCGAGAATCTGTGGAAAGAACTGAAAACTGCTGTTCACAAATGCTCTCCATCCAACCTCACTGAGCTCGAGCTGTTTTGCAATGAGGAATGGGAAAAAAATTCAGTCTCTCGATGTGCAAAACTGATAGAGACATACCCCAAGCGACTTACAGCTGTAATCGCAGCAAAAGGTGGCGCTACAAAGTATTAACTTAAGGGGGCTGAATAATTTTGCACGCCCAATTTTTCAGTTTTTGATTTGTTAAAAAAAGTTTGAAATATCCAATAAATGTCGTTCCACTTCATGATTGTGTCCCACTCGTTGTTGACTCTTCACAAAAAAATACAGTTTTATATCTTTATGTTTGAAGCCTGAAATGTGGCAAAAGGTCGCAAAGTTCAAGGGGGCCGAATACTTTCGCAAGGCACTGTATATACACACACAACTAAGTTTAATTGTCACATACACTGAATAGGTGCAGTGAAACGTGCTGTTTTACAGGGTCAGCCATAGTAGTGTTGCGCCCCTGGAGCAAATTAGGGTTTAGTGCCTTGCTTAAGTGAACATAGACAGATTTTCACCTTGTCGACTTTCCCCTGTGTATTCAAACCAGCTACCTTTCTGGTACTGGCCCAATGCTCTAAGCGCTAAGCTACCCTACTGTCCTAGGTCACACACAAACACCACACCATATTTACTCTCAGTCCCATTTGGTTTTTAGTGTAGTGTTGATTTTGATAGTATTGTTTTGTGTGTATTTGTGTTCAGGCATCAACGAGTTGAACCAGAAGGGGCTGTTCCAGGTCCTGGCTGCCATCTTACATCTGGGCAACGTGGAGATCAAGGACCGAGACTCTGACAGCAGCATCATACCTGTAAGGAGACACCTCAAACCTCTCTGACCTCTAACCTCTATTATTAAACCTCGGACCTCTCCTAATGATTGACTCTTTCTCAAATCGTCTTGACTCACTTCCTTGCATCCTCTATCCTCACCTCCTTCTCAAAACCCATTGGAGAAGAAGGTCTGAAGGGAGAGACCTTGGACCTTCTCCTAGATGGTTAAGAAGGTTCAAGTAGATGGAAAGAATAGCAGAAAGACGAGTTGAGCAATTGATTGACATGACCATGAATCCCTCTCTCTTAGCCCAATAACCGCCACCTGACGGTGTTCTGTGAGCTGATGGGCGTGACCTACCAGGACATGTCTCATTGGCTGTGCCACAAGAAGCTGAAGACAACCCAGGAGACCTACATCAAGCCCATCCCTCGGCTGCAAGCCTCCAATGCCCGCGACGCGCTCGCCAAACACATCTACGCCAAAGTCTTCAACTGGATCGTGGACCATGTCAACAAATCTCTACGCGCCACCGTCAAACAGCACTCCTTCATAGGAGTCCTGGATATCTATGGGTGGGTTGTGTGGGGTGTGTGTGTGTGTGTGTGTGTGGGGTGTGTGTGTGTGCGTGCGTGAGACAGTCACTCTGACCTCTCCTCTGCTCTCCAGGTTTGAGACGTTTGAGATCAACAGTTTTGAACAGTTCTGTATCAACTATGCTAACGAGAAACTGCAACAGCAGTTTAACATGGTGAGAAAACTGTGTGTCCTGTCTGAAACTGAACTCCTGTGTTGCCGTTGTCTAAATAACCCTGTTGGTGTGTAAAAGTATTCCAAAATAACAATATAAATAGTTTGATATCGTTTGGTTATTGATGCAGAGTAACAATGTGATCCTCTCTGTACATGCTGACCTTCCCTCTCCTCTCCTTTCCTCTGTCCTCTCCTTTCCTCTGCCCTCTCCTTTCCTCTGCCCTCTCCTTTCCTCTGCCCTCTCCTTTCCTCTGCCCTCTCCTCTCCTCTGCCCTCTCCTCTCCTCTGCCCTCTCCTTTCCTCTGCCCTCTCCTTTCCTCTGTCCTCTCCTTTCCTCTGTCCTTTCCTCTCCTCTGCCCTTTCCTCTCCTCTGCCCTTTCCTCTCCTCTGCCCTCTCCTTTCCTCTGTCCTCTCCTTTCCTCTGTCCTCTCCTTTCCTCTCCCCTCCCCTCCCTTTTCCTCTCTCCTTTCCTCTGCCCTCTCCTTTCCTCTGCCCTCTCCTTTCCTCTGCCCTCTCCTTTCCTCTGCCCTCTCCTTTCCTCTGCCCTTTCCTTTCCTCTGCCCTCTCCTCTGCCCTTTCCTCTTCTCTCCCCTCCCCTCCCTTTTCCTCTCTCCTTTCCTCTGCCCTCTCCTTTCCTCTGCCCTCTCCTTTCCTCTGCCCTCTCCTTTCCCCTGCCCTCCTCTCCCCTTTCTTCTCTCCTCCCTTTTCCTCTCCTCTTTCCTTTCCTCTGCCCTCTCCTTTCCTCTGCCCTCTCCTTTCCTCTGCCCTCTCCTTTCCTCTGCCCTCTCCTTTCCTCTGCCCTCTCCTTTCCTCTCTTTCCTCTGCCCTCTCCTTTCCTCTGCCCTCTCCTTTCCTCTGCCCTTTCCTCTCCTCTCCCCTCCCTTTTCCTCTCCCCTTTCCTTTCCTCTGCCCTTTCCTCTCCTCTCCCCTTTCCTCTCCCCTCCCCTCTCCCCTCCCTTTTCCTCTCCTCTTTCCTTTCCTCTCCTCTTTCCTTTCCTCTGCCCTCCTTTCCTCTGCCCTCTCCTTTCCTCTGCCCTTTCCTCTCCCCTCCCTTTTCCTCTCCCCTTTCCTTTCCTCTCCCCTCCCCCTTCTCCTTTCCTCTCCCTCCCCCTTCTCCCATCCTCTCCCTTCCCCTCTCATTTCCTCTGCCCTCTCCTTTCCTCTGCCCTTTCCTCTCCCCTCCCTTTTCCTCTCCCCTTTCCTTTCCTCTCCCCTCCCCCTTCTCCTTTCCTCTCCCCTCCCCTTTCCTCTCCCCTCTCCCTCCCCCTTCTCCCAACCTCTCCCCTCCCCTTTCCTCTCCCCTCTCCCTTCCCCTCTCATTTTCTCTGCCCTCTCCTCTCCTCTGCCCTCTTCCCTTTCCTTTCCCCTCTCTTCTCCCCTCCTTTCCACTCCCCTCTCTTCTCTCCTCCCCTCCTTTCCTCTCCTATCTACAGCATGTGTTCAAGCTGGAGCAGGAGGAGTATTTGAAGGAGCAGATTCCCTGGACTCTGATAGACTTCTATGATAACCAGCCATGTATCAACCTCATAGAGGCCAAGATGGGGGTACTCGACCTACTGGATGAAGAGTGCAAGGTAGGCACACACACACACACACATAATGCAGAGGCACACATACATGCATACATACACAAATACGTAATGCAGGGACTTACACAGACACCCATAACACACACACACATCCAGAGTAACTAGTGTGAACCAGTGTTCTGTGTGTCCAGATGCCTAAAGGTTCAGATGACTCGTGGGCCCAGAAGCTGTATAACACCCATCTGAAGACCTGCTCTCTGTTTGAGAAACCTCGCATGTCCAACAAAGCCTTCATCATACAGCACTTCGCTGACAAGGTACTGATCACTGTGTGTTGATGTCTTGGCTGACCCAGTACTGCTCAGTTCTGTTTTAGTCTCAGTCTCGGGTTACAGAGAGCGGGAAGTGAGCGGGTCACTCTATGAATAAAATGAATGCTGTTCTGATTGATAATCTGAGTCAAATTATTAATCTGAGTCAAAATTGACAGTTCTGATTGATAATCTGAGTCAAAGTTGACATTTCTGATTGATAATCTGAGTCAAAGTTGACATTTTCTGAAAATCACTTTGGATTAAAGTGTCAGCAAAATGACTTTATTTTCTAACTGTTGTGTCCAGGTGCAGTACCAGTGTGATGGCTTTCTGGAGAAGAACAAGGACACAGTGAATGAAGAGCAGATCAATGTCCTGAAGGCCAGCAAGGTGTGTGTCCCAGCCAAACACACACACACACACTGCACGTTCAATGGGTAACACACACACACTGCACGTTCAATGTGTAACACACACACACTGCACGTTCAATGTGTAACACACACACACTGCACGTTCAATGGGTAACACACACACACACACTGCACGTTCAATGGGTAACACACACACACTGCACGTTCAATGGGTAACACACACACACACACTGCACGTTCAATGGGTAACACACACACACACACTGCACGTTCAATGGGTAACACACACACACACACTGCACGTTCAATGGGTAACACACACACACTGCACGTTCAATGGGTAACACACACACACTGCACGTTCAATGGGTAACACACACACACTGCACGTTCAATGGGTAACACACACACACTGCACGTTCAATGGGTAACACACACACACTGCACGTTCAATGGGTAACACACATATATTTGATGACTTTCTCATTAGTGCGTATGTTTGACAGTCTGTTGTCTCACTGAATGACCTCCGACAGGCAACCCAGTGAAGGTCAGGAGAAACAGCACCCTCTGCTGTCTGTGTTGTAATGATGTGCACACAGTTGGAGACATTTTCTTTCCACCAAATAGGCCTTGCAGTGTGTGTGTATGCATGTGTGTGTGTGTGTGTGTGTGTGTGTGTGTGTGTGTGTGTGTGTATAAAGACTCACTCTGCCCGTTGTTCTGTTGTAGAGGCCAGCAGCAGCAGAGAGGGGTAAGGGTTAAAACACTCCTTTAACCCCTAACACCTTAAACACACACAGGGTTAACTACACTGGAACAATCATCCATGGCAATACTGTGTGCGTGTGTGTATGTTGCCATGGAAACCAGCTTGACTAACAAGTAATGGTGTAGAAGTGATAATGACTCTTTAATGAGAATGAAGCTATATAAATCTAGCATTTCAACCCATCATCATGGTTCTGTGTGTTTGTGTCGATAGTAAACACACATTCCTTCTGTGCCTACCATCAGCAAAGAGACGGCTCAGTCATGTGTTCTGCTGTCTGAGCCGTCAAACATTGTGCCGTGTCTGATCCCGTGTTATCATTACAAACAGCCTTGGTCAGCAGACACCATGACACCTACCCTGCCTGTTCTGATGGCCCTTTGATTTGGATTTCTACTTTTATATCAGTTATACTTTTAATATGTTTTAGATGTGTGTCATTATTTTCTATTCCTAGGTTTCTTTCATTTTTGTTGAATCTTTATTTTGTCGTTGTGTTTGTTTTCCATGTGTTTCCCACGTGTCTGTCCCGTCATGACAACAACCGTTTAACAGCTAAAGGTAAACATGCTGCCCTCCTCATTTCTTTCTGTCTCAACCTTCTAACCCACACCATTCATTCTTCCTCACTGTGGTCTCACAATAGTTCAAATGGCACTGAAGTATGTGGGGAGGTGGTGAGGCTGAACGGACGCTGCAGAACTGGAGATGACCCAGGGTGGGGGGGGGGTGAGGCTGAACGGACGCTGCAGAACTGGAGATGACCCAGGGTGGGGGGGGGGTGAGGCTGAACGGACGCTGCAGAACTGGAGATGACCCAGGGTGGGGGGGGGGGTGAGGCTGAACGGACGCTGCAGAACTGGAGATGACCCAGGGTGGGGGGGGGGTGAGGCTGAACGGACGCTGCAGAACTGGAGGCTGCGCCGTGGCCCATCTTAACCAACCACAATACAGAGAACACAATAACCAATCGCTTTCTCCTTGAACTGTAACATGTACAATGTTCTTTGTTGTCATTTTAGATAGACAGGATGGTGTGAATAAGCCAGATACCCATGTTAACAATGCAAACTATTAGCTTAGCAAGTTTGTGACGTAACTGTCTGTTGGCTGCTGTTACCTTTTTATTTATACAAGTCATGTACAGTGGGGCAAAAAAGTATTTAGGCAGCCACCAATTGTGCAAGTTCTCCCACTTAAAAAGATGAGAGGCCTGTAATTTTCATCATAGGTACACTTCAACTATGACAGACAAAATGAGAAAAAAAAATCCAGAAAATCACATTGTAGGATTTTTAATGAATTTATTTGCAAATTATGGTAGAAAATAAGTATTTGGTCACCTACAAACAAGCAAGATTTCTGGCTCTCACAGACCTGTAACTTCTTCTTTAAGAGGCTCCTCTGTCCTCCACTCGTTACCTGTATTAATGGCACCTGTTTGAACTTGTTATCAGTATAAAAGACACCTGTCCACAACCTCAACAGTCACACTCCAAACTCCACTATGGCCAAGACCAAAGAGCTGTCAAAGGACACCAGAAACAAAATTGTAGACCTGCACCAGGCTGGGAAGACTGAATCTGCAATAGGTAAGCAGCTTGGTTTGAAGAAATCAACTGTGGGAGCAATTATTAGGAAATGGAAGACCTACAAGACCACTGATAATCTCCCTCGATCTCACCCCGTGGGGTCAAAATGATCACAAGAACGGTGAGCATAAATACCAGAACCACCTGGGGGGACCTAGTGAATGACCTGTAGATAGCTGGGACCAAAGTAACAAAGCCCACCATCAGTAACACACTACGCCGCCAGGGACTCAAATCTTGCAGTGCCAGACGTGTCCCTCTGCTTAAGCCAGTACATGTCCAGGCCCGTCTGAAGTTTGCTAGAGAGCATTTGGATGATCCAGAAGAAGATTGGGAGAATGTCATATGGTCAGATGAAACCAAAATATAACTTTTTGGTAAAAACTCAACTCGTCGTGTTTGGAGGACAAAGAATGCTGAGTTGCATCCAAAGACCACCATACCTACTGTGAAGCATGGGGGTGGAAACATCATGCCTTGGGGCTGTTTTTCTGCAAAGGGACCAGGACGACTGATCCGTGTAAAGGAAAGAATGAATGGGGCCATGTATCGTGAGATTTTGAGTGAAAACCTCCTTCCATCAGCAAGGGCATTGAAGATGAAACGTGGCTGGGTCTTTCAGCATGACAATGATCCCAAACACACCGCCCGGGCAACGAAGGAGTGGCTTCGTAAGAAGCATTTCAAGGTCCTGGAGTGGCCTAGCCAGTCTCCAGATCTCAACCCCATAGAAAATCTTTGGAGGGAGTTGAAAGTACATGTTGCCCAGCAACAGCCCCAAAACATCACTGCTCTAGAGGAGATCTGCATGGAGGAATGGGCCAAAATATCAGCAACAGTGTGTGAAAAACTTGTGAAGACTTAGAGAAAACGTTTGACCTCTGTCATTGCCAACAAAGGGTATATAACAAAGTAGAGATAAACTTTTGTTATTAACCAAATACTTATTTTCCACCATAATTTGCAAATAAATTCATTAAAAATCCTACAATGTGATTTTCTGGATTTTTTTCTTCTCATTTTGTCTGTCATAGTTGAAGTGTACCTATGATGAAAATTACAGGCCTCTCATCTTTTTAAGTGGGAGAACCAAAATTGGTGGCTGACTAAATACTTTTTTGCCCCACTGTGTATATATATGTGTGTCAATTAAGAACAGTGTTTTATTTGCAATAATGTATGTGTGTAGTTGGACCTGCTAGTGGAGCTGTTTCAGGATGAGGAGAAAGTGACCAGTCCAACAGGGACCGCTCCAGGAGGTCGAACACGACTCAGCGTCAAACCAAAAGAGGTCAGATCTGGAGCAAGCAGCAAGGAGCACAAGAAGACTGTTGGCTGCCAGGTAGACTGATCATAGACACACACACCTACGGACACTCAGAACAGGGTTGGGACAGGGTTGGGACAGCTGAGATGTAAAAGTGAAGGACTTGAATAATCTCCTCTCTTTACTCGTTCTCCTCTGTCTCTGTCCTCTCTTCTCCCACTCTCCTCTGTCTCTGTCCTCTCTCCTCTGTCTCTGTCCTCTCTTCTACCTCTGTCTCTGTCTCTGTCCTCTCTCCTCTGTCTCTGTCCTCTCTTCTCCCTCTCTCCTCTGTCTCTGTCCTCTCTTCTCCTTCTCTCCTCTGTCTCTGTCCTCTCTCCTCTCTCTGTCCTCTCTCCTCTGGCTCTGTCCTCTCTCCTCTGGCTCTGTCCTCTCTCCTCTGTCTCTGTCCTCTCTCCTCTGTCTCTGTCCTCTCTCCTCTGTCTCTGTCCTCTCTTCTCCCTCTCTCCTCTGTCTCTGTCCTCTGTCTCTGTCCTCTCTCCTCCCTCTCTCCTCTGTCCTCTCTCCTCCCTCTCTCCTCTGTCCTCTCCTCCCTCTCTCCTCTGTCTCTGTCCTCTCTCCTCCCTCTCTCCTCTGTCTCTGTCCTCTCTCCTCCCTCTCTCTTCTCCCTCTCTCCTCTCTTCTCCCTCTCCTCTGTCTCTGTCCTCTCTCCTCTGTCTCTGTCCTCTCTTCTCCCTCTCTCCTCTGTCTCTGTCCTCTCTCCTCTCTCTGTCCTCTCTTCTTCCTCTCTCCTCTGGCTCTGTCCTCTCTCCTCTGGCTCTGTCCTCTCTCCCCTGTCTCTGTCCTCTCTCCTCTGTCTCTGTCCTCTCTCCTCCCTCTCTCTTCTCCCTCTCTCCTCTCTTCTCCCTCTCTCTTCTCCCTCTCTCCTCTGTCTCTGTCCTCTCTTCTCCCTCTCTCCTCTCCTCCTGTAGTTCCGGAACTCTCTGGCTATGTTGATGGAGACTCTGAATGCAACCACTCCTCACTATGTTCGCTGCATCAAGCCCAACGACCTCAAGTTCCCCTTCACGTAAGTATCTGCATGCTTCTCTATGGTTAAGTTGCCATAGTACCATCTGACTTGGCAAGATGATGTTAGGTGAATGGAATTGTGATGTCATGAGGCTGAATGGTTCTCTCCAGGTTTGGCTGGTATGGTTGGATTAACTATGTGAATGTTGTCTTCAGGTTTGACTCTAACATTAGTGGAATGTTGTCTTTTAAGTTTGACCCTAATGTTAGGTGTACGTTGTCTTTAGGTTGAGCTGAATGTTGTGCTTGGGTCTGACCCTAACGTTAGGTGAATGTTGTCTTTAGGTTTGACCCTAAGCGAGCGGTGCAGCAGCTCAGAGCCTGTGGTGTTCTGGAGACCATCCGCATCTCAGCCGCAGGCTTCCCATCCAGATGGACCTACCAGGAGTTCTTCAGTCGTTACCGGGTTCTGATGAAGCAGAAGGACGTCCTGTCGGACAGGAGGCTGACCTGTAGGAACGTCCTGGAGAAACTGGTGCAGGTATGAGTGGTCAGGGGTTAGAGGTCAGGCCTGTTTGAGATCAACTACATTGCAATCAGACTGTGCATAATCAAAGATCTACACATCACTTTCCGTCCCAACTATTTATGTCAGAGATGGTCAACTCCAGTCCTCAGGGGCCGGAGGGGCCGGAGGGGTGAGACACATTCTCCCCATCCCTAGCACACCCAACTGATTAAACTAATTGCATGATGAGACAGGTTTGGTAGCTGGGGCAAAAGTGTGACACCAATCAGGACCCCGACTGGAGTTGCCCATCCCTGATTTATGTGGTCAAAATGAGCAGTTCTGGACCTCACCTTGCTCAAACTGATCCCCTACAACATGATGTTTCTCTCTGTCTCTCCAGGACCAGGACAAGTACCAGTTTGGTAAGACTAAGATCTTCTTCAGGGCTGGTCAGGTTGCCTACCTGGAGAAGCTGAGGGCTGATAAGCTGAGGAAGGCGTGCGTCCGTATCCAGAAGACCATCCGCTGCTGGCTGGTACGCAAGAAGTACCTCCGAAAGAAGCATGCTGCCATCACCATCCAGAGATACACCCGTGGACACCAGGCCCGCTGGTCAGTGGAGCATACACCTGTCACTCAGCACCCTCTGGACAATCACCATGCAGATAAAAGTAGTTTAGACTGTATGACTTCCTGAAAAGGAGCCAATCAGAATTGTCAGAATTGTTTAGAAATATCTATTTGTGATTTGATTGATTTGTTAATCGGATCAGTTGGAGGTTATTGGTGGGTAAATTATAGTAATTCAACAGCATTTTTCACCAATTACCCTGACTACACTCTCTCTCTCTCCCCTACCTCCTCTGTCTCCTCTGTTCCACTTCTCTCTCGCTCTCCTGCCTCCCCTCTCTATCTCTCCTGCCTCCTCTGTCCCCCTCTCTCACTCTCTCCTGCCTCCCCCTCTCTCTCCCCTGCCTCTCTCCTGCCTCCCCTCTCTCTCTCTCCTGCCTCCTCTGTCCCCCTCTCTCACTCTCTCCTGCCTCCCCTCTCTCTCTCCCCTGCCTCTCTCTCTCCCTCCCCTCTCTATCTCTCCTGCCTCCTCTGTCCCCCTCTCACTCTCTCCCCTGCCTCCCCTTTCTCTCTCCCCCTGCCTCTCTCCCTCCCCCCTCTATCTCTCCTGCCTCCTCTGTCCCCCTCTCTCACTCTCTCCCCTGCCTCTCTCCCTCCCCTCTCTATCTCTCCTGCCTCATCTGTCCCACTTCTCTCACTCTCTCCTGCCTCCCCCTCTCTCTCCCCTGCCTCTCTCCTGCCTCCCCTCTCTGTCTCTCCTGCCTCCCCCTCTCTCATTCTCTCCTGCCTCCCCTCTCTCTCTCCCCTGCCTCTCTCCCTCCCCTCTCTATCTCTCCTGCCTCCTCTGTCCCCCTCTCACTCTCTCCCATGCTTCCCCTTTCTCTCTCCCCCTGCCTCTCTCCCTCCCCTCTCTATCTCTCCTGCCTCCTCTGTCCCCCTCTCTCACTCTCTCCCCTGCCTCTCTCCCTCCCCTCTCTATCTCTCCTGCCTCCTCTGTCCCACTTCTCTCACTCTCCCCTGCCTACCCTCTCGCTCTCCCCTGCCTCTCTATCTCTCCTGCCTCCTCTGTCCCACTTCTCACTCTCTCCTGCCTCCCCTCTCGCTCTCCCCTGCCTCTCTCCCTCCTCTCTCTATCTCTCCTGCCTCCTCTGTCCCCCTCTCTCACTCTCTCCCCTGCCTCTCTCCCTCCCCTCTCTATCTCTCCTGCCTCCTCTGACCCACTTCTCTCGCTCTCCCCTGCCTCTCTCCCTCCCCTCTATCTCTCCTGCCTCCTCTGTCCCCCTCTCACTCTCTCCCCTGCCTCCCCTCTCTCTCTCCCCTGCCTCTCTCCCTCCCCCTGCCTCTCTCCCTCCCCTCTCTCTCCCCCTGCCCCTCTCTCCCCTGCCTCTCTCCCTCCCCCTGCCTCTCTCCCTCCCCTCTCTCTCCCCCTGCCTCTCTCCCTCCACTGCCTCTCTCCCTCCCCCTGCCTCTCTCCCTCCCCCTGCCTCTCTCCCTCCCCTCTCTCTCCCCCTGCCTCTCTCTCTCCACTGCCTCTCTCCCTCCCCCTGCCTCTCTCCCTCCCCCAGTCTGGTTAAGTACATGCGTCAGACCCTGGCAGCCATCACTATCCAGAAGTTCCAGAGGATGTGTGTCCAGAGGAAAGTGTACCTACAGAAGCAGGCTGCTGCCCTGGTCATGCAGACTATCCTCAGAGCGTACATGGCCCGACAGAAATACCAAGGGGTGAGAGATGCATACAGTACACACACACACACTACATGTTTCTTGTTTTACTCTCTTTGTGGGGGGACATTTGTGGAGATTAGGATAGAAGAACCAACACACACACCTAGCACTGCCAGCTAATAGCACAGCTGTCCTGCATGTCTGTCAGCAGTGTGGTTTATAAATAACCCCAGTTCAACGTTGGATGGACTTGGGTCACCCTCATACCTGGACCACTCCCAGTGAATTAGGGAGAAAACTAGGCTGGTGTCTCTCTGGTTACTGGGAGTTAGGTAGAGAACTAGGCTGGTGTCTCTGGTTACTGGGAGTTAGGGAGAGAACTAGGCTGGTGTCTCTGGGTGTTAGGTAGAGAACTAGGTTGGTGTCTCTCTGGTTACTGGGAGTTAAGGAGAGAACTAGGCTGGTGTCTCTGGTTATTGGGAGTTAGGGAGAGAACTAGGCTGGTGTCTCTCTGGTTACTGGGAGTTAGAGAGAGAACTAGGCTGGTGTCTCTGGTTACTGGGTGTTAGGGAGAGAACTAGGCTGGTGTCTCTGGTTACTTGGTGTTAGGGAGAGAACTAGGCTGGTGTCTCTGGTTACTGGGAGTTAGGGAGAGAACTAGGCTGGTGTCTCTCTGGTTACTGGGAGTTAGAGAGAGAACTTGGCTGGTGTCTCTGGTTACTGGGTGTTAGGGAGAGAACTAGGCTGGTGTCTCTGGTTACTTGGTGTTAGGGAGAGAACTAGGCTGGTGTCTCTGGTTACTGGGAGTTAGGGAGAGAACTAGGCTGGTGTCTCTGGTTACTGGGAGTTAGGGAAGGAACTAGGCTGGTGTCTCTGGTTACTGGGTGTTAGGGAGAGAACTAGGCTGGTGTCTCTGGTTACTTGGTGTTAGGGAGAGAACTAGGCTGGTGTCTCTGGTTACTGGGAGTTAGGGAGAGAACTAGGCTGGTGTCTCTGGTTACTGGGAGTTAGGGAGAGAACTAGGCTGGTGTCTCTTTGGTTACTGGGAGTTAGGGAGATAACTAGGCTGGTGTCTGGTTACTGGGAGTTAGGGAAGGAACTAGGCTGGTGTCTCTGGTTACTGGGAGTTAGGGAGAGAACTAGGCTGGTGTCTCTGGTTACTGGGAGTTAGGGAGAGAACTAGGCTGGTGTCTCTGGTTACTGGGAGTTAGGGAGAGAACTAGGCTGGTGTCTCTGGTTACTGGGAGTTAGGGAGAGAACTAGGCTGGTGTCTCTGGTTACTGGGCGTTAGGGAGAGAACTAGGCTGGTGTCTCTGGTTACTGGGAGTTAGGGAGAGAACTAGGCTGGTGTCTCTGGTTACTGGGAGTTAGGGAGAGAACTAGGCTGGTGTCTCTTTGGTTACTGAGAGTTAGGGAGAGAACTAGGCTGGTGTCTCTGGTTACTGGGAGTTAGGGAGAGAACTAGGCTAGTGTCTCTGGTTACTGGGAGTTAGGGAGAGAACTAGGCTGGTGTCTCTGGTTACTGGGAGTTAGGGAGAGAACTAGGCTGGTGTCTCTGGTTACTGGGAGTTAGGGAGAGAACTAGGCTGGTGTCTCTGGTTACTGGGAGTTAGGGAGAGAACTAGGCTGGTGTCTCTGGTTACTGGGCGTTAGGGAGAGAACTAGGCTGGTGTCTCTGGTTACTTGGTGTTATGGAGAGAACTAGGCTGGTGTCTCTGGTTACTGGGAGTTAGGGAGAGAACTAGGCTGGTGTCTCTCTGGTTACTGGGAGTTAGAGAGAGAACTTGGCTGGTGTCTCTGGTTACTGGGAGTTAGGGAGAGAACTAGGCTGGTGTCTCTGGTTACTGGGAGTTAGGGAGAGAACTAGGCTGGTGTCTCTGGTTACTTGGTGTTATGGAGAGAACTAGGCTGGTGTCTCTGGTTACTGGGAGTTAGGGAGAGAACTAGGCTGGTGTCTCTCTGGTTACTGGGAGTTAGAGAGAGAACTTGGCTGGTGTCTCTGGTTACTGGGTGTTAGGGAGAGAACGAGGCTGGTGTCTCTGGTTACTTGGTGTTAGGGAGAGAACTAGGCTGGTGTCTCTGGTTACTGGGAGTTAGGGAGAGAACTAGACTGGTGTCTCTGGTTACTGGGAATTAGGGAGAGAACTAGGCTGGTGTCTCTTTGGTTACTGGGAGTTAGGGAGAGAACTAGGCTGGTGTCTCTGGTTACTAGGAGTTAGGGAAGGAACTAGGCTGGTGTCTCTGGTTACTGGGTGTTAGGGAGAGAACTAGGCTGGTGTCTCTTTGGTTACTGAGAGTTAGGGAGAGAACTAGGCTGGTGTCTCTGGTTACTGGGAGTTAAGGAGAGAACTAGGCTGGTGTCTCTTTGGTCACTGGGGCCATGTTAGGGTCAGGTGACATGGCAGTAGTTAGGGACTGTCCCACTGACTGACACACACAGCTGACCTCTTTAACATGACCCTGCCAGGATATCTGTTTGTCTGTGCATCTGTTTGTCTCTCTCTCTGCCTCTCTCTCTCTCTGCCTCCCTCTCTCTATGCCTCTCTCTCTCTCTGCCTCTCTCTCTCTCTCTCCTCTCTCTCTCTCTCTCTCTCTCTCTCTCTCTCTCTCTCTCTCTCTCTCTCTCTCTCTCTCTCTCTCTCTCTCTCTCTCTCTCTGTGTCTCTCTCTCTCTCTCTGTGTCTCTCTCTCTCTCTGTGTCTCTCTCTCTCTCTCTGTGTCTCTCTCTCTCTCTCTGTGTCTCTCTCTCTCTCTCTCTCTGTGTCTCTCTCTCTCTCTCTCTGTGTCTCTCTCTCTCTCTCTCTCTGTGTCTCTCTCTCTCTCTGTGTCTCTCTCTCTCTCTCTGTGTCTCTCTCTCTCTCTCTGTGTGTCTCTCTCTCTCTCTCTCTCTGTGTCTCTCTCTCTCTCTCTGTGTCTCTCTCTCTCTCTCTCTCTCTCTCTCTCTCTCTCTCTCTCTCTCTCTCTCTCTCTCTCTCTCTCTCTCTCTCTGTGTCTCTGTCATCACTTGTCTGTTATATTAGGTAGAAGAGTAGACACTAGAGAGATCTCCTGTTGTTCTGGATTAACAGCAAGATGAAGCCCAGGAGACCAATTAGAGCTCAGGAACACCAGAATTCTCACATTACATTCACAGGAACTAACTCTTTCTTTCTCCCTCTCTCTCCACAGTTGCTGCGTAACCACAAAGCTGTGTTCATCCAGAAACACGTGCGTGGCTGGCTGGCCAGACAGCGGTACAAGCGCTCCCTGCGAGCCATCGTCTATCTGCAGTGCTGCATCAGGAGGATGAAGGCCAAGAAAGAGCTGAAGAAGCTGAAAATCGAGGCCCGCTCCGTTGAACATTTCAAGAAACTTAACGTTGGCATGGAGAATAAGATCATGCAGCTGCAGAGGAAGTTAGACGAACAGGTGGGGCTCTGTACAAACCAGGCGGCCATTTTGGATCTGCTGGATAACAAACTCTCTCCTCCAAGAGTGGCTGCTCGAATAGAACATGCATCTTCACACATTACATTAACATGATCTCTCTCTCTCCCAGGCTAAAGACAACCGTGTGACTAGCGAGCGTCTGAACTGTCTGGAGACGTCCCACGCGGTGGAGAGTGAGAAGCTGAAGGTAGAGGTGTCTAAGCTGAAGGGGATAGAAGAGGAAGCCAAGAACAACGCCAACCGTGTCACTTCCCTTCTGGAGCAGCTGGAGAGGCTGAGGAAGGAGCTGACCACCACCCAGAAAGAGAAGAAGACCATTGAGGACTGGGCTACCAAGTACAGGGATGAGATGGAAAAGGTGAGGGATGAGGAGGGTGGTGGGATAGAAAAGGGCTCACTCTAGTCATCTCTTCATCTTGTCTCCTCCAATCACTTCTCAGATATATTTCAGATAAATGGCTCCCTTTCATACATCGTTCCCATAGTGGCCCTATAGAAGTGTGACAAGTTTGTATAAGAATGTGTAATGTGTGTCGTGGTTCAATGGTTTAGGACCCAGGGGAATCTACTGCAGACTGGGCACATGGCGGGCTGGGAGGCCATTGCCTTGGTGCAGGTGAGACCGGTAGACTAGTGTAGTGTAGGTGAGACAGGTAGGCTAGTGTAGTGTGGGTGTGTAGGTGAGACAGGTAGACTAGTGTAGTGTAGGTGAGACAGGTAGACTAGTGTAGGTGAGACAGGTAGGCTAGTGTAGTGTAGGTGAGACAGGTAGGCTAGTGTAGGTGAGACAGGTAGGCTAGTGTAGTGTAGGCTAGTGTAGTGTAGGTGAGACAGGTAGACTAGTGTAGTGTGGGTGTGTAGGTGAGACAGGTAGTGTAGTGTAGGTGAGACAGGTAGACTAATGTGGTGTAGGTGAGACAGGTAGGCTAGTGTAGTATGGGTGTGTAGGTGAGACAGGTAGACTAGTGTAGGTGAGACAGGTAGGCTAGTGTGGGTTCTGTAGATGAACCAGGTAGGCTAGTGTGGTGTAGGTGAGACAGGTAGGCTATTGTAGTGGGTGTGTAGGTGAGACAGGCCTCAAACAATCGGAAAGGGAAAATGACTTTACCCCAGTCCTCAGCAGTCCAATCCCTGTACCTTTTGCAGAATATCAGTCTGCCCCTGATGTTTTTCCTGGAGAGAACTGGCTTCTTTGCTGCCCTTCTTGACACCAGGCCATCCTCTAAAAGTATTTGCCTCACTGTGCGTGCAGATGCACTCACACCTGCCTGCTGACATTCCTGAGCAAGCTCTGCACTGGTGGTGCCCCGATCCCGCAGCTGAATCAACTTTAGGAGAAGGTCCTGTCGCTTGCTGGACTTTCTTGGGCGCCCTGAAGCCTTCTTCACAACAATTGAACCGCTCTCCTTGCAGTTCTTGATGATCTGATAAATGGTTGAATTAGGTGCAATCTTACTGGCAGCAATATCCTTGCCTGTGAAGCCCTTTTTGTGTAAAGCAATGATGACGGCACGTGTTTCCTTGCAAGTAACCATGGTTGACAGAGGAAGAACAATGATTCCAAGCACCACCCTCCTTTTGAAGCATCCAGTCTGTTATTCAAACTCAATCAGCATGACAGAGTGATCTCCAGCCTTGTCTTCATCAACACTCACACCTGTGTTAACGAGAGAATCACTGACATGATGTCAGCTGGTCCTTTTGTGGCAGGGCTGAAATCCAGTGGAAATGTTTTTTTGGGGATTCAGTTCATTTGCATGGCAAAGAGGGACTTTGCAATTCATCTGATCACTATTCATAACATTCTGGAGAATATGCAAATTGCATCATACAGACTGAGGCAGCAGACTTTGTGAAAATTTATATTTGTGTCATTCTCAAAACTTTTGGCCACGGCTGTGGTATGGGTGTGTAGGTGAGACAGGTAGGCTAATGTACCGTAGGTGAGACAGGTAGGCTAGTGTAGTGTGGGTGTGTAGGTGAGACAGGTAGACTAATGTACCGTAGGTGAGACAGGTAGGCTAGTGTAGTGTGGGTGTGTAGGTGAGACAGGAAGGCTAGTGTACTGTGGGTGTGTAGGTCAGACAGGTAGACTCATGTGGTTGTGTAGTTAATAGCAGGTAGACTAGTGCTAGCTGTGCAGTACAGTAGAGCAGTCCTCCAGAAGCCCAGTGATATCAACTAAACCCCAATGTCCTTGCAGTCCAGACCTGAGTCAGATACAGAACATCTGTCAAATACTGAAGACCAATGGAAATGTTCTGAAACGCCCCCAACTCTGCACACTGGTCCAGCAAATCAAGTGCACCTTTAAGTATTTGAAACTATTTGACCCAGATCTGCTAGTGTTCTCAGATGGATTACTGGAACAATAGGCTGTGGTAGACTTGATTTAAGTATTTTCTCCTGTGTGTGAAGATGGTAGCAGAGCTGAAGCAGCAGAATGGTCTGCTGAAGACAGAGAAAGACGACCTGAACCGAATGATCAAGGAACAGAGCCAGCAGATGACAGGTACCAACCATTCACTAGCTTTAGACCAATCATGTTCACTGTTACTATATTTAGACCAATCACATTCCGTAAAATACTTTTAGACCAATCACACTCATTGTTGAAGTTCCATACAGAGAATTGATGATGCGCTCCCCACACGTGCTGAACTTCTTTCTCCTCTCTCTCTCTCCTTTCCCTTCTTCTCTCTGTGCTATCTCCTCCCCCTTTCCCTTCTTCTCTCTGTGCTCTCTCCTCCCATCTCCTCCACCTCCCCCTTTCCCTTCTTCTCTCTGCTCTCTCCTCCCCATCTCCTCCACCTCCCCCTTTCCCTTCTTCTCTCTGCTCTCTCCTCCCCATCTCCTTCACCTCCCCCTTTCCCTTCTTCTCTGTGCTCTCTCCTCCCCATCTCCTCCACCTCCCCCTTTCCCTTCTTCTCTCTGCTCTCTCCTCCCCATCTCCTCCACCTCCCCCTTTCCCTTCTTCTCTCTGCTCTCTCCTCCCCATCTCCTCTACCTCCCCCTTTCCCTTCTTCTCTCTGTGCTCTCTCCTCCCCATCTCCTCCACCTCCCCCTTTCCCTTCTTCTCTCTGTGCTCTCTCCTCCCCATCTCCTCCACCTCCCCCTTTCCCTTCTTCTCTCTGCTCTCTCCTCCCCATCTCCTCCACCTCCCCCTTTCCCTTCTTCTCTCTGTGCTCTCTCCTCCCCACCTCCTCCCCCTTTCCCTTCTTCTCTCTGTGCTCTCTTCTCCCCACCTCCTCCCCCTTTCCCTTCTCTCTGTGCTCTCTCCTCCCCACCTCCTCCCCTTTCCCTTCTTCTCTCTGTGCTCTCTCCTCCCCACCTCCTCCCCACCTCCTCCCCCTTTCCCTTCTTCTCTCTGTGCTCTCTCCTCCCCACCTCCTCCCCCTTTCCCTTCTTCTCTCTGTGCTCTCTCCTCCCCACCTCCTCCCCACCTCCTCCCCCTTTCCCTTCTTCTCTCTGTGCTCTCTCCTCCCCACCTCCTCCACCTCCCCCTTTCCCTTCCTCTCTCTGTGCTCTCTCCTCCCCATCTCCTCCACCTCCCCCTTTCCCTTCTTCTCTCTGTGCTCTCTCCTCCCCATCTTCTCCACCTCCTCCCCCTTTCAGAGAAAATGACTCGTGCATTAGCGGAGGAGACTCAGCAGTTGGAGAGCGATCTGAACGAGGAGAGGTCTCGCTACCAGAACCTCCTAACAGAACACCTGAGACTGGAGGAACGCTACGACGACCTCAAGGAAGAAATCACTCTCTCTGTGGTAGGAGGCTAACGCATAGCATGTCAACAATTTCACACTCACAAACACTGGACCAAACCAGAACACACACACTCACAAACACTGAACCGAACCAGACCACTCACACTCACAAACACTGGACCGAACCAGACCACTCACACTCACAAACACTGGACCGAACCAGACCACTCACACTCACAAACACTGAACCAAACCAGAACACACACACTCACAAACACTGAACCGAACCAGACCACTCACACTCACAAACACTGGACCGAACCAGACCACTCACACTCACAAACACTGGACCGAACCAGACCACTCACACTCACAAACACTGGACCGAACCAGACCACACACACTCACAAACACTGGACCAAACCAGACCACACACACTCACAAACACTGGACCGAACCAGACCACTCACACTCACAAACACTGGACCGAACCAGACCACACACACTCAAACACTGGACCGAACCAGACCACACACACTCACAAACACTGGACCGAACCAGACCACACACACTCACAAACACTGGACCGAACCAGACCACACACACTCACAAACACTGGACCGAACCAGACCACACACACTCACAAACACTGGACCGAACCAGACCACACACACTCACAAACACTGGACCGAACCAGACCACACACACTCACAAACACTGGACCGAACCAGACCACACACACTTACACACACGCCACACTGCCCCACCATACTAAACGCACACACACCAAACAAACACACTGCACCACACCACACCACAAACACACACTAAAGTCCCCTTGCCCCTCCTTTCTCCAGAGCGTGCCCAAGCCCGGCCACAGGAGAACAGACTCCACCCACAGCAGCAACGGATCAGAGTGCACCTACAACTCAGAGTTCGCCGAATCAGAAGAAAGTTCCCGACATGGAGAAGTGAGTGGGACGGGACTTAGACAGAAACTTCCTCTCACCATTAGAAAATGTTACAAAAAATGTGTTAATGTTGCTTCAACCTGTTCTGTAGTTATTTTAACAGTTATTACAACTACAACCCTGCAGAATTGGTCGTCATTCAGTAAAACACTTTCTGTAATGTTTTAGTATTGACAGCTAATGTCTAATGCCCATGACGATGCCCCAAAGCTCCGCCTGTCAGTGTCATTTCTGTCTCTGACCTCACTTCCTGTTGTGACAGGATGTGACCCGGGGCATGGACACGTCTCTGACTCTGAAGCTGCAGAAGCGCGTAACCGAGCTGGAGCAGGAGAAATCCTCTCTCCGCAACGAGCTAGAAAACAAGGAGGACCAGTTCCAGCGGGCTAGAGTCAGGGTACAGCCACAGTACTACACAATATTACTACAATACTATGCTATATTACTGTATTACAACCACAGTCTGTCTTACTTTACTGTCGGACCTCTCCGTCTGTCAGGATGATGAGGAGCATAAGAAATCACGTGGAGCAGAACTGGAGTACGAGTCCCTCAAGGTATTGTATAGATATCCAATCTACTCATATCTACGGTAGTGGGTAGGGGATAGGACTTAGGTGGGCAACAGCTCGTGACTCAAGGGCCCCGGGGGCCGCCAGTTGCCCATCACGGGGCTAGGGGTTGATTTGGGACTGGATTTGTCTGGGTGAGTGTGTTATATACATAGATGGTTAGAGATCTCTAGATGGATATAACCCATTTTAGCGTTGACATTGCCGTCTCTATGGGTGTGTATTAACATCTTTAATCCACAGCGCCAGGAGCTGGATTCCGAGAACAAGAAGTTGAAGCATGACCTGACCGCCATGAGGCAGAGCCTGCTGGGTAATGCAGGCGCTGGGGCGGGGGCACCAGGAAGTCCACCCTACAAAGTTCTCATGGACCAACTGAACTCCTCGTGCGAGGAGCTGGAGGTGCGGAAAGAGGAGGTGTTGATTCTACGATCTCAACTGGTCTCACAGAAGGAGGCCATGCAGCACAAGGTAGGAGACATGGAGGGACACACACACACACACACACACACACACACACACACGGACATGTGCAAACACACACACATGCACACTGACCCATGCACAGACACGCATTTATGCACACAGTCTCACAGATATAGATATATACACATATATACACACACTTGAAACCTTTTCATGTCTGTCCACTGCACTATCAATGCTTCTAACACTCCAGTCTCTTCTCTCCTTCTCTCCCTCTCTCTCTTCTCTCTCCTGCCATGCCTTCCTAAAGGATGAGAAGGTACTAGAACTCTGCTGACTGCATGTTCTGGGAATGACTAGCTTAAACACATACACACGTGCCACTGATTTATTTGCATGTAACACCACCATATGTATGGTCTTTAGATTCACAATACTGGATGGGTCAAGATTCACGTGGAATAATAGTGTCTTCTCTCTGTTCTCTGCCTGATGCTCTGTTGTGTCTTCTCTACATGTGAATGTGGTTATTTTCCTCTTTCTCTCTCATCCCCCTCCGTGTCATCCCTCTCTCCAGGAGACGATGACAGAGCCAGTGCACTATGCAGAGGATGTCCATAAGATGAAGGACTCTGGTGCAATCACTCAGGCTTATCTAGGACTCAAAGAGACCAACAGGTACAACTCTCTTTCTCTCTCTCTTTTTCACTTTCCCTCCCCATCCCTCTATCTCCTTCTCTCTGTATCTCCTCAATCTCTCTCGCTTTCTCTCTCTCCCCTTCTCTTCGCTTTCCCTCTCCTTCTCACTTTCTCTCTCCCTTTCTCTCTTTCGCTTTCTCTTTTGCTTTCTCTCCCCTCTATCTCCTTCTGTCTGTCACTCCCTTCCCTCTTTACCTTTCCCTCCCCTCTATCTCCTTCTGTCTGTCACTCCCTTCCCTCTTTACCTTTCTCTCCCCTCTATCTCCTTCTGTCTGTCACCCCCTTCTCTCTTTACCTTTCTCTCCCCTCTATCTCCTTCTGTCTGTCACTCCCTTCCCTCTTTACCTTTCTCTCCCCTCTATCTCCTTCTGTCTGTCACCCCCTTCCCTCTTTACCTTTCCCTCCCCTCTATCTCCTTCTGTCTGTCACTCCCTTCTCTCTTTACCTTTCTCTCCCCTCTATCTCCTTCTGTCTGTCACTCCCTTCTCTCTTTACCTTTCTCTCCCCTCTATCTCCTTCTGTCTGTCACCCCCTTCTCTCTTTACCTTTCCCTCCCCTCTATCTCCTTCTGTCTGTCACTCCCTTCCCTCTTTACCTTTCTCTCCCCTCTATCTCCTTCTGTCTGTCACCCCCTTCCCTCTTTACCTTTCTCTCCCCTCTATCTCCTTCTGTCTGTCACTCCCTTCCCTCTTTACCTTTCCCTCCCCTCTATCTGCTTCTGTCTGTCACCCCCTTCCCTCTTTACCTTTCCCTTCCTCCCCCAGAGTTCCACAGAGGACTCATTACAGTACAAGCTCCCCACCAGTATGTCTGATGTACTCCATGAGTACACTCAGTGTGTGTGAGATCTGTATGTGTTTGAGAACTGTGTGTGTGAACTCCTCTCTCTGTTGTGCGCAGATCTCCCAGGTTCTTGCGTAAACCACTAGAAGCCAATGAGCTCCTAAATCGGCTCAGGTAACCAATCAGATGTGTCCTTTGCATCGTGTGGCGGAGCATGCGTGGCCATGCTGACCAATGGGGATTGAGCAAGACTGAGCGGAGGCTTTTTATTGGATAGGATAATATAGTTGATGATGGCTGGCTGATGTTGAATCTATATTAATGATATATTAAGTAGGTGATAAAACTAGATTTGCTTCAGTAGCAATGGGTCTGCTTGTTTTGCACGCCGGGCGATGCCTAACCTGTACTGTACTGTAAGTGGTGAAGGCGGCGTAAGCTGCCTGCTAATTGGTATGATGATGACGCTAAGCTAGGTTAGCCTGCGTAATATTGGTCATCGAACTAGCATGGTAATTAAGCTAAGCTAGGTTAGCCTACATAGCATTGGTAATCTAGTATGTTGAAGCTAAACTAGGTTAGCCTCCGTATGGGTTGAAGGTTAGGCATGAATGATGCACAGACTCTTAATTACTAATCAGCTCCTATGAAATGTCTTCTGCATGGAACCAAACCTGCATCTTTACCAACCGTGTGTTTCCCTGTGTTGTGTTTTGTTAGTTCCATCATGTTGCTACCACCCTGTGTGTTACGTTGCGTTAAGAATCCTTGTCATTTCATTGCTTGTTCTCTACCAGGGGTTGGAACCAAAATTATTTTCCAATTGTTTTGTTCTGACTAGAACCAGAACCGGTTCGAACCCAAAAAAAAGTTCTGAACTGGTTCGAAGCCAAAAAAAAGCAAAGATTAATATAATTCCTTTCTGTTCCTTTATAAACCTCTGAAATTGACTTTTTTAAAAACATTTAGCTCGACATTAAGTTACTTCACCAATCAGTGAGGATATAGCAGCTTGCTATGGAGCAGGCAAGCGGTTTACATGCATTGGACAGACGAATGTAGGGCGTTGGATGAGACTGACATTTTCCGTGTGGGGAGAGAGCGAGAGAGGGTGGAGGAGGGTTGGCTTGAAACGGTGGGCATCTTGTTGTTATGACATGCATCATCTGAATTAGGCCCACAGAATTATACCTTCGGAAGAGCGGCTTTTATGAAGGAACTTTGAATGTCTTTGAACTTCAGAAAGTTGTCTTAACACTGGACCAGCTAGCTGGTATGTCCAGAGCGGCACCAGAATTCAAATAAAAACACCTTTTACCTTTTTGTACTTAGTAAATCCAATGTGAAATGTGAGTATAGTATCCTTAATTAGCATTGAAAAGGTTAATCCATTCTTCTCTGATTGTAAATCTCTCTCCCTAATTTCTGAATCAGACTTGTAACGTCAGTAGGCTACTAGACTATGCTTCAGAGGGGAGGGGGCAGGTAGCCTACACACACGCACACTGGAACACTTTTCTGTCAGGCGGACACTGGAACACTTTTCTGTCAGGCGCACACTGGAACACTTTTCTGTCAGGCGGACACTGGAACACTTTTCTGTCAGGCGGACACTGAAACACTTTTCTGTCAGGCGGACACTGGAACACTTTTCTGTCAGGCGGACACTGGAACACTTTTCTGTCAGGCGGACACTGGAACACTTTTCTGTCAGGCGAACACTGGAACACTTTTCTGTCAGGCGAACACTGGAACACTTTTCTGTCAGGCGGACACTGGAACACTTTTCTGTCAGGCGGACACTGGAACACTTTTCTGTCAGGCGAACACTGGAACACTTTTCTGTCAGGTGGACACTGGAACACTTTTCTGTCAGGCGGACACTGGAACACTTTTCTGTCAGGCGAACACTGGAACACTTTTCTGTCAGGCGAACACTGGAACACTTTTCTGTCAGGCGGACACTGGAACACTTTTCTGTCAGGCGGACACTGGAACACTTTTCTGTCAGGCGGACACTGGAACACTTTTCTGTCAGGCGGACACTGGAACACTTTTCTGTCAGGCGGACACTGGAACACTTTTCTGTCAGGCGGACACTGGAACACTTTTCTGTCAGGCGGACACTGGAACACTTTTCTGTCAGGCGGACACTGGAACACTTTTCTGTCAGGCGGACACTGGAACACTTTTCTGTCAGGCGGACACTGGAACACTTTTCTGTCAGGCGGACACTGGAACACTTTTCTGTCAGGCGAACACAGGAACACTTTTCTGTCAGGCGGACACTGGAACACTTTTCTGTCAGGCGAACACAGGAACACATTTCTTAGTGACAGAGTGTGAGGCTTTGAATATGCACTTTGTTACGTTTTTTGTGCGACTGACAAACAATGCATGGAAAATAAAATAACGTTATTAACCGGTTCCATGCTTTTAAAATAATGGTTCTGTTCCGGAGCAGTATAGGTCACTTTTGTTTTGATTCTGTTCCTTGAAATATGTATATTTTCCAGTTGTCGGTTCTGTTCCCTGAACTGGTTCCAATCCCTGTTCTAAACACACATAGATTCAGAATACTAAGCACAACAAGCTGACACACACATAGCATGAGACTGCATCACCCCACCTCCCCTAGTCCACCACCACCCCACCTCCTCTAGTCCACCACCACCCCAGCTCCCCTAGTCCACCACCACCCCAGCCCACAATCATCACCTCACCTCCTCTAGTCCACCACCACCCCAGTTCCCCTAGTCCACCACCACCCCAGCTCCCCTAGTCCACCACCACCCCAGCCCACAATCATCACCTCACCTCCTCTAGTCCACGACCAACCCACCTCCCCTAGTCCACCACCACCCCACCTCCTCTAGTCCACCACCACCCCAGCTCCCCTAGTCTACCACCACCCCAGCCCACAATCATCACCCCACCTCCTCTAGTCCACCACCACCCCACCTCCTCTAGTCCACCACCACCCCTCCTCCTCTAGTCCACCACCACCCCACCTCCTCTAGTCCACCACCACCCCACCTCCTCTAGTCCACCATCATCCCTCCTCCTCTAGTCCACCACCACCCCACCTCCTCTAGTCCACCACCCCACCTCTAGTCCACCACCACCCCATCTCCTCTAGTCCACCACCACCCCACCTCCTCTAGTCCACCACCACCCCACCTCCTCTAGTCCACCACCACCCCACCTCCTCTAGTCCACCACCCCACCTCTAGTCCACCACCACCCCATCTCCTCTAGTCCACCACCCCACCTCCTCTAGTCCACCATCATCCCTCCTCCTCTAGTCCACCACCCCACCTCTAGTCCACCACCCCACCTCCTCTAGTCCACCACCACCCCACCTCTAGTCCACCACCCCACCTCTAGTCCACCACCACCCCATCTCCTCTAGTCCACCACCACCCCATCTCCTCTAGTCCACCATCACCCCTCCTCCTCTAGTCCACCACCACCCAACCTCTAGTCCACCACCCCACCTCTAGTCCACCACCACCCCATCTCCTCTAGTCCACCATCACCCCTCCTCCTCTTGTCCACCACCATCCCACCTCCTCTAGTCCACCACCCCACCTCTAGTCCACCACCCCACCTCTAGTCCACCACCATCCCACCTCTTCTAGTCCACCACCGCCCCACCTCCTCTAGTCCACCACCGCCCCACCTCCTCTAGTCCACCACCACCCCATCTCCTCTTGTCCACCACCACCCCAGCCCACAATCATCACCCCACCTCCTCTAGTCCACCACCACCCCACCTCCTCTAGTCCACCACCACCCCACCTCCCCTAGTCCACCACCACCCCTCCTCCTCTAGTCCACCACCACCCCACCTCTAGTCCACCACCCCACCTCTAGTCCACCACCACCCCATCTCCTCTAGTCCACCACCACCCCATCTCCTCTAGTCCACCATCACCCCTCCTCCTCTAGTCCACCACCACCCCACCTCTAGTCCACCACCACCCCATCTCCTCTAGTCCACCATCACCCCTCCTCCTCTTGTCCACCACCATCCCACCTCCTCTAGTCCACCACCCCACCTCTAGTCCACCACCCCACCTCTAGTCCACCACCATCCCACCTCCTCTAGTCCACCACCACCCCACCTCCTCTAGTCCACCATCATCCCTCCTCCTCTAGTCCACCACCACCCCACCTCCTCTAGTCCACCACCACCCCTCCTCCTCTAGTCCACCATCACCCCTCCTCCTCTTGTCCACCACCATCCCACCTCCCCAAGACCACCACCACCCCACCTCCTCTAGTCCACCACCACCCCACCTCCTCTAGTCCACCACCACTCCACCTCCTCTAGTCCACCACCCCACCTCTAGTCCACCACCACCCCATCTCCTCTAGTCCACCACCACCCCATATCCTCTAGTCCACCACCACCCCACCTCCTCTAGTCCACCACCACCCCACCTCCTCTAGTCCACCATCATCCCTCCTCCTCTAGTCCACCACCCCACCTCTAGTCCACCACCCCACCTCCTCTAGTCCACCACCACCCCACCTCTAGTCCACCACCACCCCATCTCCTCTAGTCCACCACCACCCCATCTCCTCTAGTCCACCATCACCCCTCCTCCTCTAGTCCACCACCACCCCACCTCTAGTCCACCACCCCACCTCTAGTCCACCACCACCCCATCTCCTCTAGTCCACCATCACCCCTCCTCCTCTGGACTACCACCACCCCACCTCTAGTCCACCACCCCACCTCTAGTCCACCATCACCCCTCCTCCTCTTGTCCACCACCATCCCACCTCCTCTAGTCCACCACCCCACCTCTAGTCCACCACCCC
>NC_143047.1:31340000-31452500 GCF_057628025.1 Oncorhynchus mykiss
CGCACACACACAGCACAAACGCACACGCACACACACACAGCACAAACGCACACACACACACACAGCACAAACGCACACACACACACACAGCACAAACGCACACACACACACACAGCACAAACGCAATCATGCGTTCGCACAACACGCAAGTTCTGGGTAGGGTTCAGAGGTAGTCTTATGGAACACACCTGTGTTCCAGTGTTCATCACTGTAGGAGGGTTGTGTGCAGAGTCGTGTATCTGTCTGTGTGTTCTGCTCTCCTCCCAGACTGAAACCAGGTCATTTAGTAATGAACCCTGGCATAACGTCTGTACTGGAGCCTGACACAGGGACAGGGAATGTCCAGTAGAGGGTGCAGTTTATCTATGTCCCTGTGAAGCGGAGCTAGCTTGTTCGCCAGACAGACAGGCAGGCAGGCAGGCAGGCAGTCAGACGTAACTGGTAATATAGAAGACTACAGTGGCCCAGGGGTTAGAGGTCAGGGAGATTTGTTCCAAATATAGTTGATTAGTTGTAATCAACATACAGCACTGGCCTCTCACCTCTCAACTCTACCCAGTATCAGAACACACCTCTATCCAGTATGCTGATACCTCAGGACAGTTACACAAGCAGGCGTTAGACAGACACATGGGAGCGGGGGTTCCTCTCGCACGCATGCCCTCTTCTTCACCCCCCGCCCCATAACACACACAACCCCATAACACTTACAGGCAGGGGAAAGGGGTTCCTCTCGCACGCACCACCCCCAGACTGTAGAAATCCTATGATTTAAGACAGAAGGGAGAGCAGAGCGGAGAGAGGGGGGGGAAAGTGAGAATAGAGGGTGAAATGGGGCAAGAGGAGGTGAAAAGGGGGAGAGGTAAGAGAGATAAAGGAAGGGTATTGGGAAAGAGGTACTGCAGCCTTGGTCAGGAGAGGAGAACAGAAGATAACAAATTGTTTCAAACAGACCTTATTCACTTCTGTTTTTAGTCTTCCAAGAATAACCTCTGCATTAAGTTACCTCTATCATTTATCTGATCATTAAGTTACCTCTATCATTTATCTGGTCATTAATTACCTCTATCATTTATCTGGTCATTAGTTACCTCTATCATTTACCTGGTCATTAGTTACCTCTATCATTTATCTGGTCATTAGTTACCTGGTCATTAGTTACCTGGTCATTAGTTATCTGGTCATTAAGTTACCTCTATCATTTATCTGGTCATTAAGTGACCTCTATCATTTATCTGGTCATTAGTTACCTGGTCATTAGTTACCTGGTCATTAAGTTACCTCTATCATTTATCTGGTCATTAGTTACCTCTATCATTTATCTGGTCATTAGTTACCTCTATCATTTATCTGGTCATTAGTTACTTCTATCATTTATCTGGTCATTAGTTACCTGGTCATTAGTTACCTGGTCATTAGTTATCTGGTCATTAAGTTACCTCTATCATTTATCTGGTCATTAAGTGACCTCTATCATTTATCTGGTCATTAGTTACCTGGTCATTAGTTACCTGGTCATTAAGTTACCTCTATCATTTATCTGGTCATTAGTTACCTCTATCATTTATCTGGTCATTAGTTATCTGGTCATTAGTTACCTCTATCATTTATCTGGTAATAGTTACCTGGTCATTACGTTACCTCTATCATTTATCTGGTCATTAAGTTACCTCTATCATTTATCTGGTCATTAGTTATCTGGTCATTAGTTACCTGGTCATTAGTTACCTGGTCATTACGTTACCTCTATCATTTATCTGGTCATTAGTTATCTGGTCATTAGTTACCTCTATCATTTATCTGGTAATAGTTATCAGGTCATTAGTTATCTTGTCATTAGTTACCTCTATAATTTATCTGGTCATTAAGTGACCTCTATCATTTATCTGGTCATTAGTTATCTGGTCATTAGTTACCTGGTCATTAGTTACCTGGTCATTACGTTACCTCTATCATTTATCTGGTCATTAGTTATCTGGTCATTAGTTACCTCTATCATTTATCTGGTAATAGTTATCAGGTCATTAGTTATCTTGTCATTAGTTACCTCTATAATTTATCTGGTCATTAGTTACCTCTATAATTTATCTGGTCATTAGTTACCTCTATCATTTATCTGGTCATTAGTTATCTGGTCATTAGTTATCTGGTCATTAGTTATCGGTTCATTAGTTACCTGGTCATTAGTTACCTGGTCATTAGTTACCTCTATCATTTATCTGGTCATTAGTTACCTCTATCATTTATCTGGTCATTAGTTATCTCTATCATTTATCTGGTCATTAGTTACCTCTATCATTTATCTGGTCAGTAGTTATCTGGTCATTAGTTACCTATATCATTTACCTGGTTATTAGTTACCTCTATCATTTACCTGGTCATTAGTTACTTCTATCATTTACCTGGTCATTAGTTACTTCTATCATTTATCTGGTCATTAGTTACTTCTATCATTTATCTGGTCATTAGTTACCTGGTCATTAGTTACCTGGTCATTAGTTACCTGGTCATTAGTTACCTGGTCATTAGTTACCTGGTCATTAAGTTACCTCTATCATTTATCTGGTCATTAGTTATCTGGTCATTAGTTACCTCTATCATTTATCTTATCATTAGTTATCTGGTCATTAGTTACCTCTATCATTTATCTGGTAATAGTTATCAGGTCATTAGTTATCTTGTCATTAGTTACCTCTATAATTTATCTGGTCATTAGTTACCTCTATCATTTATCTGGTCATTAGTTACCTCTATCATTTATCTGGTCATTAGTTATCTGGTCATTAGTTATCTGGTCATTAGTTATCTGGTCATTAGTTACCTCTATCATTTATCTGGTAATAGTTATCAGGTCATTAGTTATCTTGTCATTAGTTACCTCTATAATTTATCTGGTCATTAGTTACCTCTATCATTTATCTCGTCATTAGTTACCTCTATCATTTATCTGGTCATTAGTTATCTGGTCATTAGTTACCTCTATCATTTATCTGGTCATTAGTTACCTGGTCATTAGTTACCTCTATCATTTATCTGGTCATTAGTTATCTGGTCATTAGTTACCTCTATCATTTATCTGGTCATTAGTTACCTGGTCATTAGTTATCTGGTCATTAGTTATCTGGTCATTAGTTACCTGGTCATTAGTTACCTGGTCATTAGTTACCTCTATCATTTATCTGGTCATTAAGTTACCTCTATCATTTATCTGGTCATTAAGTTACCTCTATCATTTACCTGGTCATTAGTTACCTGGTCATTAGTTACCTGGTCATTAGTTACCTGGTCATTAGTTACCTGGTCATTAAGTTACCTGGTCTGCCATGTCTTGGAGAAGGTCACATCAACCTGAGCCATCAAACACATGAAATGTATAGTTGTGACGTGGCCACGAGCAGCACCGTAGATATTAAGATGAGCATGATGCAAGACAATGCAGGGTGTGTGTGTGTGTGCGTGCGTGCGCTCCTTGCTGCTACAACATGGTCGGGACCAAAACAGCAGAGGTTCAACACTCTTAGTTGTTGTGGAAATCGGCCCAATATTCTGTTTACCAGTGGTGGAGAAAGTACTCAATTGTCATACTTGAGTAAAAGAAAAGATACCTTAATGACTCAAGTAAAAGTGAGTCACCCAGTAAAATACTACTTGAGTAAAAGTCTAAAAGTATTTGGTTTTAAATATACTTAAGTGTCAAAAGTAAATGGAATTTCTAAAATTAATTTAACTATCAAGTAAAAGTATAAACCATTTCTAATTGCTTATATTAAGCACAGCAGACGGCACCATTTATTTGTATTGACGGATAGCCAGGGGCACACTTCCACACTTCCACACTCCCACACTCCCACACTTCCACACTTCCACACTCCCACACTTCCACACTTCCACACTTCCACACTCCCACACTCCCACACTTCCACACTCCCACACTTCCACACTTCCACACTTCCACACTCCCACACTCCCACACTCCCACACTCCCACACTCCCACACTTCCACACTTCCACACTCCCACACTTCCACACTTCCACACTCCCACACTCATAATTTACAAACTAAGCATTTGTGTTTAGTGAGTCCACCAGATCAGAGTCAGTAGAGATGACCAGGGAAGTTCTTTTGATCAGTGTGTGAATTGGACCATTTTCCTGTCAAAATGTAAGAAGTACTTTTGGATGGCAGGGAAACTGTATGGAGTAAAAAGTACATATTTTCTTTAGGAATGTAGTGAAGTAAAAGTTGGCAAAAATATCAATATTAAAGTACATATCCCACAAACTACTTAAGTTGTGCTTTTTTGAGTATTTTTACTTCAGTACTTTACACCACTGCTGTTTACTTCGTGCATCGCTGAGTCATACCTTTTAACAGTAACATTTGAACTTTACCTACAGTGACACTGTGATTGTGTAGGTTGGTCTGCTTATAGTGTGTGTGTGTGTGTGTGTGTGTAGGTTGGGGTCTGTGTGCGGCTAAGGCCCAGTACCCCATTGCTGACATGGTGAAGATGCTGGTAGAGCAGGGCAAGTCTGTCAGGTAGGTCTTCACAATAATATAATTCTCTCTCTCTCTCTCCTCAATCATCTCTTTCTCTTTTTCTCTTCCTCTCTCTCCACTCTGTTTTTTTTTGTTGGGGACCATCAGTCCTCCTGTCACAGTGAGATAACGATATCTTCCTGTATTAGTCTGACCCCTCTCTCTCTCTCTCTCCACTGTTTATTTTTGTTGGGGACAATCAGTCCTGTCACAGTGAGATAACGATATCTTCCTGTATTAGTCTGACCCCTCTCTCTCTCTCTCTCCACTCTGTTTATTTTTGTTGGGGACAATCAGTCCTCCTGTCACAGTGAGATAACGATATCTTCCTGTATTAGTCTGACCTCTCTCTCTCTCTCCACTCTGTTTATTTTTGTTGGGGACAATCAGTCCTCCTGTCACAGTGAGATAACGATATCGTCCTGTATTAGTCTGACCCCTCTCTCTCTCTCTCTCTCTCCACTGTTTATTTTTGTTGGGGACCATCAGTCCTCCTGTCACAGTGAGATAACGATATCGTCCTGTATTAGTCTGACTTCTAAAATAACATTCTTTCCATTTAGTTTTTCAATCCCACTGACCGTCTTGAGTTTCCTGGTCAGGAACACTGGCAGGTCACTTTTTTAAGTTCAAGGAAGACAAAACACATCTGGGCCTAAAAGCTTTAGAGTGGAAAACATCTTCATTCTCCAAATTCAGAGCGAAGCTGTGAAGCCCTGACTGACTGAGGAATTGCATAAAGACAACATTAATGTGTGTGCTTGTGTTTTTCTCTCTGTGTGTGTGTGCGCACGTGTGTTTCTAGGTTTGGTATCCACCCTGTGGCAGGTCGTATGCCAGGCCAGCTAAACGTGCTCCTGGCTGAGGCAGGTGTTCCATATGACGTGGTTCTGGAGATGGATGAGATCAATGAGGACTTCAAAGGTCAGAACACACACACTCACACTGATCAATTTACTGAACAAAAATATAACACAACAATGAAATTGTCCCATTTTTCATGAGCTGAAATAAAAGATCCCTGAAATGTTCCATACACACAAAGCTTTGCCTCTAAAATGTTGTGCACAAATGTCTTTAGATCCCTGTTAGTGAGCATTTTATCCTTTACCAAGATAATCCGTCCACCTGACAATTGGCATGCTGACCGCAGGAATGTCCGACAGAGCTGTTGCCAGAAAATTGAATGTTTATATCTTTACCATAAGCCGCCTCCAACGTCGTTTTAGAGAATTTGGCAGTACATCCAACCAGCCTTACAACCACAGACCTCGTGTAGCCACGCCAGCCCAGGACCTCCACATCCGGCTTCTTCACCTGCCAGATTGTCTGAGGAGTATTTATGTCTGCAGCCCTTTTGGGGAAAAACTCATTCTGATTTGCTGGGCTTGGCCCCCAAGTGGGTGGGCCTATGCCCTGTGACCTTGCCCATTCATGTGAAGTCCATAGATTAGGGCCTAATTTAATTATTTAAATTGACTGATTTCCTTCTATGAACTATAACTCAGTAAAATCTTTGAGATTGTTGCGTTTTATATTTCTGTTCTGTGTAGATTGATGGATTCATTGATTTGATCATAACGACCAGCAGGCATCCCTCACAGTTGGTTGTGTTTGTAACGCTGCCTGGCTGGTTCCATCCATAGTTTCGCCAGGTTCTCTGTACTGGTTATACTTAATGTGTGTCCCCCACAGAGACTGACCTGACGCTGGTGGTGGGTGCTAACGACACAGTGAACTCAGCAGCCCAGGAGGACCCCAACTCCATCATTGCTGGCATGCCAGTCCTGGAGGTCTGGAAGTCCAAACAGGTAGGAATGAAGAAGGTAGTATAAGGGTATTAGAACAGGGCCCTCACTGGTTTACAAAAGGAAGGAAGGAAGGATGCAAAATATTGTCTTGTTCTGCTCTCTGGTGTTGAGGGCTGAGCTCTCCTACTCTTTGGTTGACAAGGACTCTCACAGGTATAGAGTATAACATGAGATTGTGAAGTGTGCTGTCTTGTTTCTCTGTAGGGGATTGTGATGAGATCTCCGACTAGTTATTTTAAACATATTTCTGACACTTTATTTAGACCAGTCATATGCAACAGACGGGCCGTGGGTCCTGAACTAAAATGATAAATGAGGGTTAGTCATGCCTCGACCCCTGGTCTCATATGTGTGTGCATAAGACATGACAAAATTGCAGGAAATTAGCTGCAGTTTTCTCTCCGCCAACAAGAGGGGTGTGAACTGTTTGGGTTGTGAGGAGGGGGTTTGTTACACCGATAAATGACAATGTCCATCTGGACCTTTGCCACCTAGGTAATGTGTGTGACCCTGACCTTCTCAAATAGTACTTCCGTACCCCTGATTTAGACAGTTGGAAACAGAGGGGGGAATGTGGGGATGGAACTGTCTCCAGTGGGAAGAGGAATATAAAAGGTGACGTTAGCCATGTCTCAACCCTGTTCCCCTCCCTGTACTGTAGGTGATTGTGATGAAGAGGACCATGGGTGTGGGCTATGCTGCAGTAGACAATCCCATCTTCTACAAGCCCAACACATCCATGCTGCTGGGAGACGCCAAGAAGACCTGTGACACACTACAGGCCAAGATCAGAGAGGCCTACTACTAGATCAGAGATGGACAGTACACACACACTCCCTATCGGCCTTACAGATGTATTTATTTGTCTTTAATCCAGATGCAGGTGTATGGTTCCGTTAAGATTAGTAAACAACGGTGAAAATTTTTACACTTAGTGGCTTGATGATTATAGAGGTCCTCAGTACATATGATTATTGGACGTTGGGCAGTGATGTTGAACCAAAGGTGTGGACACGACGATTAGATTACATTTAAATTAACCCATACACTGCCTGCCCTGATTTGTAAATAAAAATCTGTTTTGAATGTGATCTGTTGGCTAGAGTTCCCTATTCAATTGTATTTGTAAGAGCTTGTCAGGTATAATTTCACACAAAAGCACTGAGCAGCACCAATTGGAGATGAAGTCACATACTCCCAGTAGCTAACGGTAGACTGGCTCTCAACCAGTAAAACCCTGCAGCGTGTTGATCTAGCCTGTTAAAGGTAATGGAACCTACATGCACAGCGTTCACCATACATACAAATTAAGAACAAGCCGCATTGACAGATGTCCAGCGTAATGAATTCAACCCCAGCCTTTAACTAAATCTTTATACTTCTGTATTCACATACTCACAGTACATTTCCTTTGGTCATTTTATACCGAAACACAGACCAGGTGATATACTGAAACACAGACCAGGTGATATACCGAAACACAGACCAGGTGATATACTGAAACACAGACCAGGTGATATACGGAAACACAGACCAGGTGATATACGGAAACACAGACCAGGTGATATACTGAAACACAGACCAGGTGATATACGGAAACACAGACCAGGTGATATACGGAAACACAGACCAGGTGATATACTGAAACACAGACCAGGTGATATACCGAAACACAGACCAGGTGATATACCGAAACACAGACCAGGTGATATACCGAAACACAGACCAGGTGATATACCGAAACACAGACCAGGTGATATACCGAAACACAGACCAGGTGATATACTGAAACACAGACCAGGTGATATACCGAAACACAGACCAGGTGATATACTGAAACACAGACCAGGTGATATACTGAAACACAGACCAGGTGATATACCGAAACACAGACCAGGTGATATACCGAAACACAGACCAGGTGATATACTGAAACACAGACCAGGTGATATACTGAAACACAGACCAGGTGATATACCGAAACACAGACCAGGTGATATACTGAAACACAGACCAGGTGATATACTGAAACACAGACCAGGTGATATACTGTTCATAATTCAACATGACATGTTGCACAGTAACAACCATACCGTAGAACATCTGATGGGGGAACCAGAGTTTCAATCTGTTAAATTTGGATCAAATTAGAGCTGTACGTTGTCCTCCACATAAATCTGAGTTTTAGACAGTAGCTAGGTTTCCATCAGAATATTATAGAAACAATATGCATATTCCCACCAGAGATGTTTATCAAATTGACTTGTTGTGGATAAAAGGCTGATGTAGTACACATAGAAGTAACTATAAATAAATGGGGTTCCATCACATTTAACTCTACTGATGGTTTTGTTGCGTTATATAGCAAATGGTTCCACTCTGGCCGTGGCATGTGTGTTCCAACCAACAGCTTGCAGATCCAGAGTAGCTTTAGCCTACATGACATTATTATGGACATAGAGCCAGATACAGTGTAGCTATAGCCTACATGACATTATTATGGACATAGAGCCAGATACAGTGTAACTATAGCCTACATGACATTATTATGGACATAGAGCCAGATACAGTGTAACTATAGCCTACATGACATTATTATGGACATAGAGCCAGATACAGTGTAGCTATAGCCTACATGACATTATTATGGACATAGAGCCAGATACAGTGTAACTATAGCCTACATGACATTATTATGGACATAGAGCCAGATACAGTGTAGCTATAGCCTACATGACATTATTATGGACATAGAGCCAGATACAGTGTAACTATAGCCTACATGACATTATTATGGACATAGAGCCAGATACAGTGTAGCTATAGCCTACATGACATTATTATGGACATAGAGCCAGATACAGTGTAACTATAGCCTACATGACATTATTATGGACAAAGAGCCAGATACAGTGTAACTATAGCCTACATGACATTATTATGGACAAAGAGCCAGATACAGTGTAACTATAGCCTACATGACATTATTATGGACATAGAGCCAGATACAGTGTAGCTATAGCCTACATGACATTATTATGGACATAGAGCCAGATACAGTGTAACTATAGCCTACATGACATTATTATGGATACAATGTAGCTATAGCCTACATGACATTATTATGGACAAAGAGCCAGATACAGTGTAGCTATAGCCTACATGACATTATTATGGACATAGAGCCAGATACAGTGTAACTATAGTCTACATGACATTATTATGGACATAGAGCCAGATACAGTGTAGCTATAGTCTACATGACATTATTATGGATACAATGTAGCTATAGCCTACATGACATTATTATGGACAAAGAGCCAGATACAGTGTAGCTATAGCCTACATGACATTATTATGGACATAGAGCCAGATACAGTGTAGCTATAGCCTACATGACATTATTATGGACATAGAGCCAGATACAGTGTAGCTATAGCCTACATGACATTATTATGGACATAGAGCCAGATACAGTGTAGCTATAGCCTACATGACATTATTATGGACATAGAGCCAGATACAGTGTAGCTATAGTCTACATGACATTATTATGGACATAGAGCCAGATACAGTGTAGCTATAGTCTACATGACATTATTATGGACATAGAGCCAGATACAGTGTAGCTTTAGCCTACATGACATTATTATGGACATAGAGCCAGATACAGTGTAGCTATAGCCTACATGACATTATTATGGACATAGAGCCAGATACAGTGTAGCTATAGCCTACATGACATTATTATGGACAAAGAGCCAGATTCTTCATTTGTCAAAACGTTAACAAAGCATGGATCATCATGTCACCAGAATAAGACCCTGGATATTTATTGGAAAGGCACATCAAGCCCATCACCTTGTACCTTCACCACCCTGTAAAGTTAACATATTTCATCTGTAGCCTAAATCGTAGTGGGAGGACCACACAAAATGTCATTGTGCAACTTAAATTTACTTCAATATTAGTGCACAAACGCGTTTTAGACAAAAAGATCCTACCTTGTCTCAGTGGTGCCGCTCTGTACCATCCCTCATTCATATATCTTTATGTACATATTCTTTATCCCCTTACACTTGTGTCTATAAGACAGTAGTTTTGGAATTGTTAGCTAGATTACTTGTTGGTTATTACTGCATTGTCGGAACTAGAAGCACAAGCATTTCGCTACACTCGCATTAACATCTGCTAACCATGTGTATGTGACAAATAAAATTTGATTTGATTTGGTGATTTTAAACACAAAAAGATCCTACCTTGTCTCAGTGGTGATTTTAGACACAAAAAGATCCTATATCCTTTCTACTGACAATGGAGATGTACAAACTACGGCATAAGGGGGAGACAGACAAGCCACCTGCTCTGAATGATGGGTCGCCACTGCCTTGTATAGTGTATTTTGTTTTGTCGACATTTGGAAAGTTACATTTATAATATATCTCTATGGGGAGCGCGCCAAATCTTTTGATGAATTCCAAAACCAAAAAATCTCAAAGTGGAAGAGCAAAACTAAGATGACAAGGCTACCTGACTGGCAGGTGAGTGACGTACTTTACTCGCATAAAAAGGCTGGATGGAAAACTGGTTAGTAAGACAGTTTGTCAGCTATTTTTGGAGGCCTTGGTGGTGATTGTGTGTGTAGGTAGGTTCTCTCTCCAGTCTCTGCGTCTCCCAGCGGTAGTTTTGGCCTCTCTCTCCTATCTCCAGTCTCTGCGTCTCCCAGCAGTAGTTTTGGCCTCTCTCTCCTATCTCCAGTCTCTGCGTCTCCCAGCGGTAGTTTTGGCCTCTCTCTCCTATCTCCAGTCTCTGCGTCTCCCAGCGGTAGTTTTGGCCTCTCTCTCCTATCTCCAGTCTCTGCGTCTCCCAGCGGTAGTTTTGGCCTCTCTCTCCTATCTCCAGTCTCTGCGTCTCCCAGCAGTAGTTTTGGCCTCTCTCTCCTATCTGCAGTCTCTGTGTCTCCCAGCGGTAGTTTTGGCCTCTCTCTCCTATCTGCAGTCTCTGCATCTCTCAGCGGTAGTTTTGGCCTCTCTCTCCTATCTGCAGTCTCTTCGTCTCTCAGCGGTAGTTTTGGCCTCTCTCTCCTATCTGCAGTCTCTGTATCTCCCAGCGGTAGTTTTGGCCTCTCTCTCCTATCTGCAGTCTCTGTGTCTCTCAGCGGTAGTTTTGGCCTCTCTCTCCTATCTGCAGTCTCTTCGTCTCTCAGCGGTAGTTTTGGCCCCTCTCTCCTCCCTGCAGGCTCTGCGTCTCTCAGCGGTAGTTTTGGCCTCTCTCTCCTATCTGCAGTCTCTTCGTCTCTCAGCGGTAGTTTTGGCCTCTCTCTCCTATCTGCAGTCTCTGTATCTCCCAGCGGTAGTTTTGGCCTCTCTCTCCTATCTGCAGTCTCTGTCTCTCAGCGGTAGTTTTGGCCTCTCTCTCCTATCTGCAGTCTCTTCGTCTCTCAGCGGTAGTTTTGGCCTCTCTCTCCTATCTGCAGTCTCTGTATCTCCCAGCGGTAGTTTTGGCCCCTCTCTCCTATCTGCAGTCTCTGCGTCTCTCAGCGGTAGTTTTGGCCTCTCTCTCCTATCTGCAGTCTCTTCGTCTCTCAGCGGTAGTTTTGGCCCCTCTCTCCTCCCTGCAGGCTCTGCGTCTCTCAGCAGTAGTTTTGGCCTCTCTCTCCTCCCTGCAGCCTCAGCGTCTCCCAGCGGTTGTCTTAGCCTTGTTGATCAGTGTGTGTAGGTAACAGTAGAAGTACATCAGGTTGTCGTACTGTCCTGTGTACTCCTGTCTCAGACACAGCTCCTGGTAGTCCTTGAGGAAGTAGTAGACAGCCTCTATGGTTGCCAGGTAGGTGTCTGGAGAACCTTTCTGATGGCGCCAGAAACACGTCTTCCTGGTCTTCAGCTCCACACGGAGCAACGCTGCTGGAACAGAGAAAAGAACAGTCCATCAGTCATTATCAGGGCCAGGAGTTTGTCCTGTTCACATTGTGACCCGACCAGGAAAAACTCTGGGCTCTTGTTGTAGGCTATAACTAGGTAATAACAAAGTAGTTATGTAATGTACAGCACTTTAAGCTACATCAATGCTGTCTATCATAATTACCCTGTAGTCTCTCATCTGTGATGATTCTGGTGGTCTGGTTCCATGTGCTGTCGATGAACACCACTCTCTGGAGGGGACAGGCCCCTGGTGTCTCAGTCTGGCCCTCTATCCCTGCTTCCCCTCCCCTCTCTTCTGTGTGTGTGGCTCCTGATGTGTGTCCCTCAGCCTGCTGTGTGGCCCCTGGCGTCTCCTCGGCTCTGGGCCTCTTTGGGGACGGTTCCTCATCTGGGGAGGCAGCTGACTTCATGACAGCCAGGTTCTGTAATCTGCATGTCATCTCCTCCACTGAGACTGATCCAGGACCAGGGAACACCAGCACTACCTAAACATGCACGCACACACACCCAATACTTGTCACAGTCATTTCAAGTCAACATAATACAAATGGTATTAATATTATCTAATCAGGTTACGTTAAAATGACACATTTTTATGTATATGATGTGGTAAACAAACTGTTTATTAGTTAATCAGGCTCACATTGTTCTCTGAATATTTGTTCATATGAAGATGAGGAAAAGCTGACTAACTTTGTCATCTTCATACTCAGGTATGCAGGGGTAGGTGTAGATGGTGACATCATCGGGGGCGAGGATCTTGGCGTGTATGGCTGTGCTCTTCCCATCAACCTCACTGGGATGCTTGATGATGTCAATCTTTATAGGGAGCTGCAAACACAAGTTAGAGGAAGTTTACAGTGTGACCAACCATGTTCATCCATTACAGGTCAGGTATTACCAATACAAACAGTCAACACAGGCACTGTGAATTGTCTCAAACTTGTATCTATACCTACACCATAAGTTTGATCAATTAGTTGAATCAGGTGTTCTTTCATGCTGGGCTGTAACAAAAGCCTGCATCTGCACCAGAACCGAAGTACACTTCAATTTAGTGTGTGAGGCACCGTAAGTAGTACCACTATCTCTGACAGCCCATGTCTGCAGGCTAGTGCTTTAATAAAACCAATCAGACTGGCAACTACAAGCCTGTGTGCTTTAATAAAACCAATCAGACTGGCCACTACAAGCCTGTGTGCTTTAATAAAACCAATCAGACTGGCCACTACAAGCCTGTGTGCTTTAATAAAACCAATCAGACTGGCCACTACAAGCCTGTGTGCTTTAATAAAACCAATCAGACTGGCCACTACAAGCCTGTGTGCTTTAATAAAACCAATCAGACTGGCCACTACAAGCCTGTGTGCTTTAATAAAACCAATCAGACTGGCCACTACAAGCCTGTGTGCTTTAATAAAACCAATCAGACTGGCCACTACAAGCCTGTGTGCTTTAATAAAACCAATCAGACTGGCCACTACAAGCCTGTGTGCTTTAATAAAACCAATCAGACTGGCCACTACAAGCCTGTGTGCTTTAATAAAACCAATCAGACTGGCCACCAGAAGCCTGTGTGCTTTAATAAAACCAATCAGACTGGCCACTACAAGCCTGTGTGCTTTAATAAAACCAATCAGACTGGCCACTACAAGCCTGTGTGCTTTAATAAAACCAATCAGACTGGCCACTACAAGCCTGTGTGCTTTAATAAAACCAATCAGACTGGCCACTACAAGCCTGTGTGCTTTAATAAAACCAATCAGACTGGCCACTACAAGCCTGTGTGCTTTAATAAAACCAATCAGACTGGCCACTACAAGCCTGTGTGCTTTAATAAAACCAATCAGACTGGCCACTACAAGCCTGTGTGCTTTAATAAAACCAATCAGACTGGCCACTACAAGCCTGTGTGCTTTAATAAAACCAATCAGACTGGCCACTACAAGCCTGTGTGCTTTAATAAAACCAATCAGACTGGCCACTACAAGCCTGTGTACTTTAATAAAACCAATCAGACTGGCAACTACAAGCCTGTGTGCTTTAATAAAACCAATCAGACTGGCCACTACAAGCCTGTGTGCTTTAATAAAACCAATCAGACTGGCCACTACAAGCCTGTGTGCTTTAATAAAACCAATCAGACTGGCCACTACAAGCCTGTGTGCTTTAATAAAACCAATCAGACTGGCCACCAGAAGCCTGTGTGTGTTATGTTTAATAAGGCCAATAAGGAGAACAGAGCTCCAGATCTTTCCCTGACCTTGACAGAGGGGATTTCCTGCTGGCTGACGCCCACTAAAGAGCAGCAGGTGTAGCAGAAGAACATCCGGGAGCCTCCACAGCTAGAACACTTCAGCCTGCCCCTCTGCTGCGCCTGCTCCAGCTCCCTGTGTGGAGCCAGCTTCAGACCATGGAGGGGAGGGGAGGCAGGGACAGGGTTCTGTTTGGTTACTGGTTTGGAGTCCTTGTCAGGTTGTTGGGTTTTAGCCAGTGGTGATTTGGGAGAGGAGGACACGTCCACACCACTGGGACTGGCTAGCACGTCCGAACTGGACATCCTACTGACTGACTGGAGGTGGCTGACAACAAACAAAACATCAAACTGGAGAATCAGGTGCACAGCCTGGGACGTAGTTATACCAGTTAGCTAGGTAGTTGGCTCGCTACTAAGCAAGGCACAACAAATAAGTCAAAAGCCCGCATTTCAAAACATTGCAATATGGATAACTCATTCAAAAGATATAGAATTTTAAATCAATGGTCACAAGAAAATGCAATGAGTCATTTCTAAAATATATATATATGGTTTTAAATACATTAATACCAATAATGAAAAAATACAATGTTGACACAGGTATGTTGAATATTGGTCTATAGAGAACTTTTCTACCCATCTCAGCTAAAGTGGGGTGGGAAATACTCAGTAGTTAGTATGGTTAGTTTTGGAGTGGGACTGTGTAATACATACCCAGCAGCACGACGTTCTCCGCCCTCTCTAACGCCCAATGCAATATACTGTAATAGACAGTACATGGGATACATATTGGCTTGTAGAAAGGTATAAAAGTTGTCTCAGCTAACGTGGGCTGGGAAATACTCAGTAGGGTCTCTACCATTAGCTGGTAATCCTCTGCTTTTGGCCGTTCTTTTTTTATGCAGATAAAATAGTTGACAGGCATCACCCACCACATCACAATGGTAGACATTCATCACCCACCACTTCACAATGGTAGACAGGCATCACCCACCACTTCACAATGGTAGACAGACATCACCCACCACTTCACAATGGTAGACAGGCATCACCCACCACTTCACAATGGTAGACAGGCATCACTCACCACTTCACAATGGTAGACAGGCATCACCCACCACTTCACAATGGTAGACAGGCATCACCCACCACTTCACAATGGTAGACAGGCTATCAGTGTATCACCCACCACTTCACAATGGTAGACAGGCTATCAGTGCATCACCCACCACTTCACAATGGTAGACAGGCTATCAGTGCATCACCCACCACTTCAATGGTAGACAGGCTATCAGTGCATCACCCACCACTTCACAATGGTAGACAGGCTATCAGTGCATCACCCACCACTTCACAATGGTAGACAGGCTATCAGTGTATCCCCCACCACTTCACAATGGTGGACAGGCTATCAGTGTATCACCCACCACTTCACAATGGTAGACAGGCTATCAGTGCATCACCCACCACTTCATAATGGTAGACAGGCTATCAGTGTATCACCCACCACTTCACAATGGTGGACAGGCTATCAGTGCATCACCCACCACTTCACAATGGTGGACAGGCTATCAGTGCATCACCCACCACTTCACAATGGTAGACAGGCTATCAGTGCATCACCCACCACTTCACAATGGTGGACAGGCTATCAGTGCCTCACCCACCACTTCACAATGGTGGACAGGCTATCAGTGCATCACCCACCACTTCACAATGTGCGCTGGAGGAAGTATACATTTTTAAAACATACTTCATTGTTTGAAACCCGAATGTTTTACCACATTGTGAGGCACGTCTTACATTGCTTGAAAATCCAACCATAGAAACATGGAGGCAATTATTTTAGAAAGACTTCATAGGCATCACACAAGTTTCAAGTTTGGGGAGCATATCATTTCTTCTACAGATCTGTACCAGTTATGATCTTCATATGCACGTTTTCATGGAATAGTTTAATTTCAACAATAACATTTTTGTTTCTCAATCATTGTCTTGTGGTTAATCAAAACATTCTTAATGTTAATCAGCACCAGTCTCTGACATATGGACACATTTATACACTGATCATTGGCGGTTAAATAGCTTAAATGATCAGCTGGAGCTCAGAGATGGCCAATGCAGCCGTTGGCCTAGAACTTCCATTATCAACTAAGTTAAAATACATAAAGACGACAAATAAAAACAGTAGAAAATATATACTGATAAATTCAGATTCTTTCACATTCATCTCTCAACTCAACTTGTCTGTCTGCCTCCCTTTCTGTCTGTCTGTCTGCCTCCCTTGGATTGAGCTATCACTAGTGAAGCGCAACATTGTATCAAATCAATCAACTGGATCTGACCCAAAGCTGTCTCTAGTGAACTTGCAACGATCAACTAGTCTATTCCGGGCCCTCAGAGTTTCCTCAGAGATTTTTGCGCAAGGGAAACTTATTTTATGACTGGATATATGAGATCATAAGATTATGATATTTTGCTCTTTCACACCGAGGCTTGGTGATTATCGAGGGGAACTATTAGGAGGCCTACTGTGAGGAACTATTAGGAGGCCTACTGTGAGGAACTATTAGGAGGCCTACTGTGAGGAACTATTAGGAGGCCTACTGTGAGGAACTATTAGGAGGCCTACTGTGAGGAACTATTAGGAGGCCTACTGTGAGGAACTATTAGGAGGCCTACTGTGAGGAACTATTAGGAGGCCTACTGTGAGGAACTATTAGGAGGCCTACTGTGAGGAACTATTAGGAGGCCTACTGTGAGGAACTATTAGGCGGCCTACTGTGAGGAACTATTAGGAGGCCTACTGTGAGGAACTATTAGGAGGCCTACTGTGAGGAACTATTAGGAGGCCTACTGTGAGGAACTATTAGGAGGCCTACTGTGAGGAACTATTAGGCAGCCTACTGTGAGGAACTATTAGGAGGCCTACTGTGAGGAACTATTAGGAGGCCTACTGTGAGGAACTATTAGGAGGCCTACTGTGAGGAACTATTAGGAGGCCTACTGTGAGGAACTATTAGGAGGCCTACTGTGAGGAACTATTAGGAGGCCTACTGTGAGGAACTATTAGGAGGCCTACTGTGAGGAACTATTAGGAGGCCTACTGTGAGGAACTATTAGGAGGCCTACTGTGAGGAACTATTAGGAGGCCTACTGTGAGGAACTATTAGGAGGCCTACTGTGAGGAACTATTAGGAGGCCTACTGTGAGGAACTATTAGGAGGCCTACTGTGAGGAACTATTAGGAGGCCTACTGTGAGGAACTATTAGGAGGCCTACTGTGAGGAACTATTAGGAGGCCTACTGTGAGGAACTATTAGGAGGCCTACTGTGAGGAACTATTAGGAGGCCTACTGTGAGGAACTATTAGGAGGCCTACTGTGAGGAACTATTAGGAGGCCTACTGTGAGGAAATATTAGGCAATCATTTGCAATGGAAGTAATAAAAAAAGAAAACTTTTGACTGACTGTGTGAGGTGAAGAAAATAATTACTAAAGCTCAGCTTATTAGTGGTGGACATGGTGATTTAAGACAATCAAAAATCGAACATCCCTAAATGGGCATTTTCTTACATTTGTGCCCAACAGGCCAGGTAGGCTACTTCTATGCGTGCTCAGGCGCGTGTGTTCCCTCAACATTAGACAGAAACAGAAACAAGAAACAAGGCCCATGCTCATTGCTCACATAGAGCACTCCAAACAAATGACAATGACTACTGAGTATTTCCCAACACACTTTAGCTGAGACTGGTCAAAAACTTCTCTCTACAAGCCAATGTGTATTGCTTTGGGGATTATAGATTTTTTTAAATTTGATTTAACTAGGCAGATTGGGTGGAGTGAAAAGCCAGCAGCAGGCTGTGCGACACAGCCCCCCACCAAAACTAGTAGAGACCCTACTGATATTTCCCACCCCAGTTTAGCTGAGACAGGCATAGCAGCGGGAAGTAGGGATGCTGTGTCGCAAAAAAAAAATGGGGAAAAAAAATTAACCTTTTTGGGGGGGTTCCACAAAAGTAGTGCACTGGGCCTTTAATAGTGCTGTATTAGTGGACCCATATAGCCAGCCATCAACAGCCCCCCCCCCCAAAAAAAGTTCTCTACAAGCCAATAAGTATCCCACATACAGTGTATTGCATTGCAGAGATAGGAGTGGTTGAAGTAAGGAGTCACCAGTACTCTGTATTAAACCCGTTGCCCAGCACAAGAGACCCATTTAAGTTTTGCAGAATCTATTGAATCATTTCAATAACATTATTTGTATTTTGTTAAAAGTGTATTTATTTAAATATAGCCTACACAATAGCTTAACATACCAGTATCTGTGTAAATTTATACAAATAAATGCGGTATAAATAATACAATATTTAAATTATCCATACATTTATTCAGAGGAGGTTGCAATGCTGTGAAAAAAAAGTTGTACCACAGAACAATGAGACAAATATTTCACCGGATGTATAAATGTGAAACTTCTGCTTGGCGTTTCCACAGTAAGAGGAAGCCCAGTGGGAGAATATTATTGCTAGAACGGGCTAATATAATCTGGCTAGCTCGTGCTTGGCTCTGCCCACTATGATTAATTTGTTCCGATTGGAAACGACAGGCTGTGGTCTATCTTGATTTAGTTATAAAACTATTTGGTTGTTCTGCACTAGAGTGCTAAAAAATATATATATTACCAAAGTTTAGCATGTCTTTGCAGGGGGAATGCTGGGCATAATATCCTGTTGCTAGGAGAACGGTAATGTCAGCACTGCAGTGTGTAAGCAAAGAGTTGTACAACTAACTATTGTGCGAACTTAGTTAGCTAGAATCTTGTTGCAGATAATGTTAGCTAGCTAAATTAGCTTGAGGCTATAAAACACGTTCATATAGCGATACAATGAATGTTTTTATCTAACAGTGGAAGACATAAATCCCATTTCACAATTCATTAACGTTACCTGTTTAAAATGAGACTTGATCCAATTGATTTAGAGCAATTGTATATGTACTCTGAAGCGGAGCAAGCATGGACTCGCTCTACACCGGAAGTGTCAACCGGAAGAAGTTAGCGGCGCTAATGTTAATGACAGCTGTTACCTAGCAACGGAACACATGCGTAATATTTTGACACTCAGGGCTGAGCATCTTTGGAGGGTCAGAGACAAAACATGGCTAAACAACAAGACCCAGAGGACGATGAAGAAATCCTGAGCACGTTTGAAAAGTTTGTTCGGAATCAGGGACTGGTAAGAAAAGCCTTATAAACAATGGTTATTTATTAGAGACTGCTGCCAATGTGTTAATTTGACGTTAGCTAACGTTAACAAGTAGTTCCTAGCACAGTCCAGGCAAGATTACATAGTGTAGGCAATTTTGTTTTCTACCATGTGTTAAGCTGAAACAATTCATTTGCTAATTATATACACTACCGATCAAAAGTTTTAGACACCTACTCATTCAAGGGTTTTTCTTAATTTTTTACTATTTTCTACATTGTAGAATAATAGTTAAGACATCATAACTATGAAATAACACATATGGAATCATGTAGTAACCCAAAAAGTGTTAAACAAATCAAAATATATTTTATGGTTGAGATTCTTCAAATAGCCACCCTATTTGAAGGAGTTCCCACATATGCTGAGCACTTGTTGGCTGCTTTTCCTTCACTCTGCGGTCCGACTCACCCCAAACCATCTCATTTGGGTTGAGGTTGGGTGATTGTGGAGGCCAGGTCATCTGATGCAGCACTCCATCACTCGTCATCTTGGTAAAAATGGCCCTTACACAGCCTGGAGGTGTGTTGGGTCATTGTCCTGTTGAAAAACAAACGATAGTCCCGCTAAGCTCAAACCAGATGGGATGGCATATCGCTGCAGAATGCTGTGGTAGCCATGCTGGTTAAGTGTGCCTTGAATTCTAAATACCAGCAAAGCACCATCACACCTCCTCCTCCATGCTTTACGGTGGGAAATACACATGCGGAGGTCATATTTGGACTCCAGACCAAATGACACATTTCCACTGGTTTAATGTCCATTGCTCATGTTTCTTGGCCCAAGCAAGTCTCTTCTTATTATTGGTGTCCTTTAGTAGTGGTTTCTTTGCAGCAATTCGACCCTGAAGGCCTGAATCACACAGTCTCATCTGAACAGTTGATGTTGAGATGTGTCTGTTACTTGAACTTTGTGAAGCATTTATTTGGGCTGCAATTTCTGAGGCTTAGATCTCTAATGAACTTATCATCTGCAGCAGAGGTAACTCTGGTTCTTCCTTTCATGTGGAGGTCCTCATGAGAGCCAGTTTCACCATAGTGCTTGATGGTTTTTGCGACTGCACTTGAAGAAACTTTCAAAGTTCTTGAAATTTTCCGTATTGACTGACCTTCATGTCTTAAAGTTATGATGGTCTGTTGTTTCTCTTTGCATATTTCTGCAGTTCATAATATGGACTTGGTCAATTACCAAAACAGGGCTATCTTCTGAATACCACCCCTACCTTTGTCACAACACAACTGATTGGCTCAAACGCATTAAGAAGGAAAGAAATTCCACAAATTAACTTTTAAGAAATGCATTCCAGGTGACTACCTCATGAAGCTGGTTGAGAGAATGCCAAGAGTGTGCAACGCTGCATCAAGGCAAAAGGTGGCTATTTAAAGAATCTCAAATATAAAATATATTTAGATTTGTTTTACACTTTTTTGGTTACTATGTGTTATTTCATAGTTTTTATGTCTTCACTAATATTCTAAAATATAGAAAATAGTAAAAAATGAAGAAAAACCCTTGAATGAGTATTGGTGTTCTAAAACCTTTGACTGGTAGTATAGGTATCTGAGATGGATAACAACATGATAATAATCAACATAAATACTCACATATAACAAATAGGCCTACATCATGATACTGAAACGGTCTCTCAACGTTTTCTGTAGGTTGACTGGCCCGTGGCGTTTGAGGAGAATATAGAGATATCATCCCACTTCAAACATTACAGTCATCCCAGACAGATATATGACTACTTTAAAGTAAACGTGCCATTCCCAGTGGACGTCACCATGTCCTTCTCCAAGAGCATAGAGGAGCTATATTCCAAGATAAAACTACATGCATCCATAATGTCACAAGAACAGAGCAAAAACAAGAATGGGGAGTCCGTGTTTGATGACATTAATACATGTAAGTAGCTACACTACCCACAGCTCTCAAATTCACCATCAGGCCAAATTGTATATTTCTAACCCAGGTCATTGAAACATAGGGCTGCTGTGAAGTGGTGATACCGTTGCCATTATCTCAATGTTTCTTTCTCAGATAAAATGTATGTGCAAAGAGCACATCGAATCATGAAAGAGCAGGTAATGATTTCAGACAGTGAAAGTGCAGAGTTGCAGTTATAATTATTTGTATTAGATTGTATCATTTATATAGGATGATTCTGATTTACAACAACATTGACTGTTTAATTCCAGAGTGAGGCAGTGTCGCGGAGCTTGGACATCAAGGTGAGTCTGTTGTCTTGTCTGTTTATGGCTCTTTACACCATGAGGGACATATATCTCTGGTGTTTACTTAGTTAAACTAATGAGTTGTGTTTCTCCAGGACTATGACTACCCAGGGTTTGATGCAGTCGAGGACACTGACATCCCAGGACATCCTGATGCCTTACAGCATTTGGACAGAGTATCAGAGGCCCAAGGCTTTAATGTACGTACCTTCAAACTCAAATCTTGTGTGTGTGTGTGTGTGTGTGTGTGTGTGTGTGTGTGTGTGTGTGTGTGTGTGTGTGTGTGTGTGTGTGTGTGTGTGTGTGTGTGTGTGTGTGTGTGTGTGAGAGAGTGTGAGAGTACCAGACCAGAGTTCTGCTCTCCCTCATCACAGGGGAATACTGTGGCAGCTCTGCAACCAATCACATTAATCTAAGGAGCAGCCAGGCTCCTATTAAAGTCCTGTAGTATTAACAGTTCCAGGCTGCATCCTAAATGGTACCCTATTCCCTATATAGTGCACTACTTTTAAACCAGGGCCTGTAGAGTTTCCCATAGGGCTCTGGTCAAAAGTAGTTCAGTATACAGAAACGGAGAGACAAATGAAAGGCAGAGTAAACCAGCGCTGGGCTAGGTCTTATTTATGACCACAAACACTAATATCCATCCATTGCGCTGAAAGCCAGATGTGGCCGGTCCGGGTGATGGAGAGCAGACTTGTTATGTTATGTCAGGTCTCACAGATACCTGAGCTGTCACAGCTTTTAGGAAAAAGAGAAACGGATCGCATGCAAACTTCGCATGCTTGTCAAGCACATGTGTATTGAATGTGGCCCTCTCCTGCTCTCGGTGCATGCGGTCGGATTCGACTGCATTCCAAGCACACATGATTAATCTCTCACATATGTACTTTAGCTATGCTGCTGTGTGTCAGTCTTTAACAGCAGGGTGGATTGGTATTCATTGAAAAGTAGATTAGAGATTAGCTAGTTATCTGTAATGCTTTATTTAACACTGCTGTGTCAGCTGGTATTTACCGACACAATTGGGAACTACCTACCAACAGTAAGGTCATGGTGGCTGTTTCACTGAGTTATCAAAATACTAAAGAATAATTATTGAGCAATTATTATGTAATTACCACTTTGCAATGACCATTTAATTGCTGTGTGTACATAACAGAACAATTCCGTCTCATTGGGGTTAGGCTAATCATCATTAATCCTGCCGTATGTGTGTGTATGATTCTTTACTGCAGCCAGGCTTCCTGAAGATCTGGAGGCCGTTCTTTCTGTGTGATCTGTCCGTGGCTGTTCTCAAAGACACATTCTGGTGGTTCTTCCTCAACAGATTTAAGGTGACTTCACTCCAACCTTTGGGATGCACTATATCAACAGACAATGCAACCAAGACATGTAACTTTGATACATATATTAACATGAGGCAGATGATGGGGAGGCTCGTCTTTTACTCCAGCCTGTACAGTACATCCATCTGGTAATCCAACTGGTAATATAGTATTTATAGATGAATGTGATTTAGAGGAAATGCGTGCAGTGAAAATGATCTTATCTGAAGGTTTCTGCCAGATTCCACAACTAAGTTATGATATACTCAGTATTAAGCAGAGGCAGTCTTACACACGTATGCACATTAGAACTATTGAAATATCTAAATATTGTACGTAATAGTTCCTGATAGAGTTGAGTAAATGATGAAATGTATAGCTCTGTGCGTACATTTATTTTAGAATATGTTCTGACAGTTGTTGATGCTGTCAGGTTAGGTAGCCTGCAGTACCTTACAGTGTGGAATTGTGTGTCAATATCCTCCCAGCCTAATGTGGAGGAGGAGAGCCAGTTGTTTGATCGGATCTCTGGAGCCTTTGTCTCTCTGCTGATGACCGTTCAGATGGACCTGAAGGACAAGCTCTTTAAGGTACTTATGTATATTTAACAAACACTGTTATCCAGAGAGACTTACATTCAGAGCATTCAGCTGTCACAGTCATTGCAAGTAGAACCTTCTTCAAAAACAGCTGCTGTCTGCAAAATCACTGCTTCTAACTTACTTGAAGAAAAGACAAGTATCAGTGTTTGTGCAAGACAAGACAAGTGCACCAGTTACAGTAAAGACTGTGTGTGTGTTCCAGGTATATGCAGACTGCCTGGCCCAGGCGGTCTACGCAGCGTTCTACGGAGCGTTCCCTGAGTCCATGGAACGTCTAGGCCATGACTTCAAGACAGACCTGGCTGACCTCATCTCCCTCTGGGTGTCAGGTTAGTGTTATTGTTTGGGTCTGGTGATCATGGCATGCAACCACATCACGCTGTATTTAGAGAGCAGTTTAACATCTAAATGCATTACAGACTTTCTAAACAACAAAATGACAAACTGTAAATGATAAAGAACAACAAAGATCAAATCAAAATCTATTTGTCACATGCTTGGTAAACAACAGGTGTAGACTAACAGTGAAATGCTTACTTACGGGCCCTTCTTAACAATGCAGAGAGAAAATAGAAATATTTTAGAAGCAAATTGTAACACGAGGAATAAATACACAGTGAGTAATGATAACTTGGCTATATACCCGGGGTACCCGTACTGAGTCGGTGTACAATGTCATTTAGGTAGATATGTACATATAGGTAGTGGTAAAGTGACTACGCAACAGATTGCAGAGCTGGAACCTGGGCTTGCAGATAATAAAAAGTAGCAGCAGCGTATGTGATGAGTCAAAAGAGTCAACGCAGACAGTCCAGGTAGCTGTGTTGTTATCTATTTAGCAGTCTTATGGCTTGGGGGTAGAAGCTGTTCAGGGTGTTGTTGTTTCCAGACCAGCACCGGTATCGCTTGCCATTCGGTAGCAGAGACACCAGTCTATGTCTTGGGTCTGACAGTTTTTGGCCCGTCCTTTTTTTAAATTTAAATTTTATTTTTTCACCTTTATTTAACCAGGCAAGTCAGTTAAGAACAAATTCTTATTTTCAATGACAGCCTAGGAACAGTGGGTTAACTGACTGTTCAGGGGCAGAACGACAGCTTAGGGATTTGAACTTGCAACCTTCCGGTTACTAGTCCAACGCTCTAACCACTAGGCTACCCTGCCGCCCCTTTGATAAGAACAACATACATTTAGTGTTTAAAAATAGTTTGCCTGTCTCCTATTTGTCTCTGTTAGGTGTGAAGCCCACCCTGTTGTCATGGCAGAGCTGGAACCTGGGCTGGCTGGATCCTGTAGACACGTCCGGGAAGAGCCATGGAGAGTCAGCATGTGGTAAGACCTGATCTACTGACCTGTTGTTTCAGATTTACTGAGGGTTTACATCTACTGACCTGTTGTTTCAGATTTACTGAGAGTTTACATCTACTGACCTGTTGTTTCAGATTTACTGAGAGTTTACATCTACTGACCTGTTGTTTCAGATTTACTGAGAGTTTACATCTACTGACCTGTTGTTTCAGATTCACATCTACTGACCTGTTGTTTCAGATTTACTGAGAGTTTACATCTACTGACCTGTTGTTTCAGATTTACTGAGGGTTTACATCTACTGACCTGTTGTTTCAGATTTACTGAGGGTTTACATCTACTGACCTGTTGTTTCAGATTCACATCTACTGACCTGTTGTTTCAGATTTACATCTACTGACCTGTTGTTTCAGATTTACTGAGGGTTTACATCTACTGACCTGTTGTTTCAGATTTACTGAGAGTTTACATCTACTGACCTGTTGTTTCAGATTTACTGAGAGTTTACATCTACTGACCTGTTGTTTCAGATTCACGGAGTGTTTACATCTACTGACCTGTTGTTTCAGATGTACTGAGGGTTTACATCTACTGACCTGTTGTTTCAGATTTACTGAGAGTTTACGTCTACTGACCTGTTGTTTCAGATTCACATCTACTGACCTGTTGTTTCAGATTCACGGAGGGTTTATATCTACTGAGCTGTTGTTTCAGATTTACATCTACTGACCTGTTGTTTCAGATTCACGGAGGGTTTACATCTACTGACCTGTTGTTTCAGATTTACATCTACTGACCTGTTGTTTCAGATTTACTGAGAGTTTACATCTACTGACCTGTTGTTTCAGATTTACTGAGAGTTTACATCTACTGACCTGTTGTTTCAGATTTACTGAGGGTTTACATCTACTGACCTGTTGTTTCAGATTCACATCTACTGACCTGTTGTTTCAGATTTACTGAGGGTTTACATCTACTGACCTGTTGTTTCAGATTCACATCTACTGACCTGTTGTTTCAGATTCACGGAGGGTTTATATCTACTGAGCTGTTGTTTCAGATTTACATCTACTGACCTGTTGTTTCAGAATCACGGAGGGTTTACATCTACTGACCTGTTGTTTCAGATTTACATCTACTGACCTGTTGTTTCAGATTTACTGAGGGTTTACATCTACTGACCTGTTGTTTCAGATTTACTGAGGGTTTACATCTACTGACCTGTTGTTTCAGATTTACTGAGAGTTTACGTCTACTGACCTGTTGTTTCAGATTTACTGAGGGTTTACATCTACTGACCTGTTGTTTCAGATTTACTGAGGGTTTACATCTACTGACCTGTTGTTTCAGATTTACTGAGAGTTTACATCTACTGACCTGTTGTTTCAGATTCACATCTACTGACCTGTTGTTTCAGATTCACATCTACTGACCTGTTGTTTCAGATTCACATCTACTGACCTGTTGTTTCAGATTCACATCTACTGACCTGTTGTTTCAGATTCACATCTACTGACCTGTTGTTTCAGATTCACATCTACTGACCTGTTGTTTCAGATTTACTGAGAGTTTACATCTACTGACCTGTTGTTTCAGATTTACTGAGGGTTTACATCTACTGACCTGTTGTTTCAGATTTACATCTACTGACCTGTTGTTTCAGATTTACTGAGGGTTTACATCTACTGACCTGTTGTTTCAGATTCACATCTACTGACCTGTTGTTTCAGATTTACTGAGAGTTTACATCTACTGACCTGTTGTTTCAGATTTACTGAGGGTTTACATCTACTGACCTGTTGTTTCAGATTTACTGAGGGTTTACATCTACTGACCTGTTGTTTCAGATTCACATCTACTGACCTGTTGTTTCAGATTCACATCTACTGACCTGTTGTTTCAGATTCATGGAGGGTTTACATCTACTGACCTGTTGTTTCAGATTTACTGAGGGTTTACATCTACTGACCTGTTGTTTCAGATTCACATCTACTGACCTGTTGTTTCAGATTTACTGAGAGTTTACATCTACTGACCTGTTGTTTCAGATTCACATCTACTGACCTGTTGTTTCAGATTCACATCTACTGACCTGTTGTTTCAGATTCACATCTACTGACCTGTTGTTTCAGATTCACATCTACTGACCTGTTGTTTCAGATTCACATCTACTGACCTGTTGTTTCAGATTCACATCTACTGACCTGTTGTTTCAGATTTACTGAGAGTTTACATCTACTGACCTGTTGTTTCAGATTTACTGAGGGTTTACATCTACTGACCTGTTGTTTCAGATTTACATCTACTGACCTGTTGTTTCAGATTTACTGAGGGTTTACATCTACTGACCTGTTGTTTCAGATTCACATCTACTGACCTGTTGTTTCAGATTTACTGAGAGTTTACATCAACTGACCTGTTGTTTCAGATTTACTGAGGGTTTACATCTACTGACCTGTTGTTTCAGATTTACTGAGGGTTTACATCTACTGACCTGTTGTTTCAGATTCACATCTACTGACCTGTTGTTTCAGATTCACATCTACTGACCTGTTGTTTCAGATTCATGGAGGGTTTACATCTACTGACCTGTTGTTTCAGATTTACTGAGGGTTTACATCTACTGACCTGTTGTTTCAGATTTACTGAGGGTTTACATCTACTGACCTGTTGTTTCAGATTTACTGAGAGTTTACATCTACTGACCTGTTGTTTCAGATTCACATCTACTGACCTGTTGTTTCAGATTCACATCTACTGACCTGTTGTTTCAGATTCACATCTACTGACCTGTTGTTTCAGATTCACATCTACTGACCTGTTGTTTCAGATTCACATCTACTGACCTGTTGTTTCAGATTTACTGAGAGTTTACATCTACTGACCTGTTGTTTCAGATTTACTGAGGGTTTACATCTACTGACCTGTTGTTTCAGATTTACATCTACTGACCTGTTGTTTCAGATTTACTGAGGGTTTACATCTACTGACCTGTTGTTTCAGATTCACATCTACTGACCTGTTGTTTCAGATTTACTGAGAGTTTACATCTACTGACCTGTTGTTTCAGATTTACTGAGGGTTTACATCTACTGACCTGTTGTTTCAGATTTACTGAGGGTTTACATCTACTGACCTGTTGTTTCAGATTCACATCTACTGACCTGTTGTTTCAGATTCACATCTACTGACCTGTTGTTTCAGATTCATGGAGGGTTTACATCTACTGACCTGTTGTTTCAGATTTACTGAGGGTTTACATCTACTGACCTGTTGTTTCAGATTCACATCTACTGACCTGTTGTTTCAGATTTACTGAGGGTTTACATCTACTGACCTGTTGTTTCAGATTTACTGAGGGTTTACATCTACTGACCTGTTGTTTCAGATTCACATCTACTGACCTGTTGTTTCAGATTCACGGAGGGTTTACATCTACTGACCTGTTGTTTCAGATTCACATCTACTGACCTGTTGTTTCAGATTCATATCTACTGACCTGTTGTTTCAGATTCACATCTACTGACCTGTTGTTTCAGATTTACTGAGGGTTTACATCTACTGACCTGTTGTTTCAGATTTACTGAGAGTTTACATCTACTGACCTGTTGTTTCAGATTTACTGAGGGTTTACATCTACTGACCTGTTGTTTCAGATTCACATCTACTGACCTGTTGTTTCAGATTCACGGAGGGTTTACATCTACTGACCTGTTGTTTCAGATTTACTGAGGGTTTACATCTACTGACCTGCTGTTTCAGATTCACATCTACTGACCTGTTGTTTCAGATTCACATCTACTGACCTGTTGTTGCAGATTCACATCTACTGACCTGTTGTTTCAGATTCACATCTACTGACCTGTTGTTTCAGATTCACATCTACTGACCTGTTGTTTCAGATTCACATCTACTGACCTGTTGTTTCAGATTCACATCTATTCACACCTGTTTTTTCAGATTTACTGAGAGTTTACATCTACTGACCTGTTGTTTCAAATTTACTGAGGGTTTACATCTACTGACCTGTTGTTTCAGATTTACTGAGTTTACATCTACTGACCTGTTGTTTCAGATTTACTGAGGGTTTACATCTACTGACCTGTTGTTTCAGATTCACATCTACTGACCTGTTGTTTCAGATTCACGGAGGGTTTACATCTACTGACCTGTTGTTTCAGATTTACTGAGGGTTTACATCTACTGACCTGTTGTTTCAGATTTAATGAGGGTTTACATCTACTGACCTGTTGTTTCAGATTCACATCTACTGACCTGTTGTTTCAGATTCACATCTACTGACCTGTTGTTTCAGATTCACATCTACTGACCTGTTGTTTCAGATTCACGGAGGGTTTACATCTACTGACCTGTTGTTTCAGAGTTACTGAGAGTTTACATCTACTGACCTGTTGTTTCAGATTCACGGAGGGTTTACATCTACTGACCTGTTGTTTCAGATTTACTGAGAGTTTACATCTACTGACCTGTTGTTTCAGATTTACTGAGGGTTTACATCTACTGACCTGTTGTTTCAGATTCACATCTACTGACCTGTTGTTTCAGATTCACGGAGGGTTTACATCTACTGACCTGTTGTTTCAGATTTACTGAGGGTTTACATCTACTGACCTGTTGTTTCAGATTTACTGAGGGTTTACATCTACTGACCTGTTGTTTCAGATTCACATCTACTGACCTGTTGTTTCAGATTCACATCTACTGACCTGTTGTTTCAGATTCATGGAGGGTTTACATCTACTGACCTGTTGTTTCAGATTTACTGAGGGTTTACATCTACTGACCTGTTGTTTCAGATTTACTGAGGGTTTACATCTACTGACCTGTTGTTTCATATTTACTGAGAGTTTACATCTACTGACCTGTTGTTTCAGATTTACTGAGGGTTTACATCTACTGACCTGTTGTTTCAGATGTACTGAGGGTTTACATCTACTGACCTGTTGTTTCAGATTCACGGAGTGTTTACATCTACTGACCTGTTGTTTCAGATTTACTGAGGGTTTACATCTACTGACCTGTTGTTTCAGATTTACTGAGGGTTTACATCTACTGACCTGTTGTTTCAGATTCACATCTACTGACCTGTTGTTTCAGATTCACATCTACTGACCTGTTGTTTCAGATTCATGGAGGGTTTACATCTACTGACCTGTTGTTTCAGATTTACTGAGGGTTTACATCTACTGACCTGTTGTTTCAGATTCACATCTACTGACCTGTTGTTTCAGATTTACTGAGAGTTTACATCTACTGACCTGTTGTTTCAGATTCACATCTACTGACCTGTTGTTTCAGATTCACATCTACTGACCTGTTGTTTCAGATTCACATCTACTGACCTGTTGTTTCAGATTCACATCTACTGACCTGTTGTTTCAGATTCACATCTACTGACCTGTTGTTTCAGATTTACTGAGAGTTTACATCTACTGACCTGTTGTTTCAGATTTACTGAGGGTTTACATCTACTGACCTGTTGTTTCAGATTTACATCTACTGACCTGTTGTTTCAGATTTACTGAGGGTTTACATCTACTGACCTGTTGTTTCAGATTCACATCTACTGACCTGTTGTTTCAGATTTACTGAGAGTTTACATCTACTGACCTGTTGTTTCAGATTTACTGAGGGTTTACATCTACTGACCTGTTGTTTCAGATTTACTGAGGGTTTACATCTACTGACCTGTTGTTTCAGATTCACATCTACTGACCTGTTGTTTCAGATTCACATCTACTGACCTGTTGTTTCAGATTCATGGAGGGTTTACATCTACTGACCTGTTGTTTCAGATTTACTGAGGGTTTACATCTACTGACCTGTTGTTTCAGATTTACTGAGGGTTTACATCTACTGACCTGTTGTTTCAGATTTACTGAGAGTTTACATCTACTGACCTGTTGTTTCAGATTCACATCTACTGACCTGTTGTTTCAGATTCACATCTACTGACCTGTTGTTTCAGATTCACATCTACTGACCTGTTGTTTCAGATTCACATCTACTGACCTGTTGTTTCAGATTCACATCTACTGACCTGTTGTTTCAGATTTACTGAGAGTTTACATCTACTGACCTGTTGTTTCAGATTTACTGAGGGTTTACATCTACTGACCTGTTGTTTCAGATTTACATCTACTGACCTGTTGTTTCAGATTTACTGAGGGTTTACATCTACTGACCTGTTGTTTCAGATTCACATCTACTGACCTGTTGTTTCAGATTTACTGAGAGTTTACATCTACTGACCTGTTGTTTCAGATTTACTGAGGGTTTACATCTACTGACCTGTTGTTTCAGATTTACTGAGGGTTTACATCTACTGACCTGTTGTTTCAGATTCACATCTACTGACCTGTTGTTTCAGATTCACATCTACTGACCTGTTGTTTCAGATTCATGGAGGGTTTACATCTACTGACCTGTTGTTTCAGATTTACTGAGGGTTTACATCTACTGACCTGTTGTTTCAGATTCACATCTACTGACCTGTTGTTTCAGATTTACTGAGGGTTTACATCTACTGACCTGTTGTTTCAGATTTACTGAGGGTTTACGTCTACTGACCTGTTGTTTCAGATTCACATCTACTGACCTGTTGTTTCAGATTCACGGAGGGTTTACATCTACTGACCTGTTGTTTCAGATTCACATCTACTGACCTGTTGTTTCAGATTCATATCTACTGACCTGTTGTTTCAGATTCACATCTACTGACCTGTTGTTTCAGATTTACTGAGGGTTTACATCTACTGACCTGTTGTTTCAGATTTACTGAGAGTTTACATCTACTGACCTGTTGTTTCAGATTTACTGAGGGTTTACATCTACTGACCTGTTGTTTCAGATTCACATCTACTGACCTGTTGTTTCAGATTCACGGAGGGTTTACATCTACTGACCTGTTGTTTCAGATTTACTGAGGGTTTACATCTACTGACCTGTTGTTTCAGATTCACATCTACTGACCTGTTGTTTCAGATTCACATCTACTGACCTGTTGTTTCAGATTCACATCTACTGACCTGTTGTTTCAGATTCACATCTACTGACCTGTTGTTTCAGATTCACATCTACTGACCTGTTGTTTCAGATTCACATCTATTCACACCTGTTGTTTCAGATTTACTGAGAGTTTACATCTACTGACCAGTTGTTTCAAATTTACTGAGGGTTTACATCTACTGACCTGTTGTTTCAGATTTACTGAGTTTACATCTACTGACCTGTTGTTTCAGATTTACTGAGGGTTTACATCTACTGACCTGTTGTTTCAGATTCACATCTACTGACCTGTTGTTTCAGATTCACGGAGGGTTTACATCTACTGACCTGTTGTTTCAGATTTACTGAGGGTTTACATCTACTGACCTGTTGTTTCAGATTTAATGAGGGTTTACATCTACTGACCTGTTGTTTCAGATTCACATCTACTGACCTGTTGTTTCAGATTCACATCTACTGACCTGTTGTTTCAGATTCACATCTACTGACCTGTTGTTTCAGATTCACGGAGGGTTTACATCTACTGACCTGTTGTTTCAGAGTTACTGAGAGTTTACATCTACTGACCTGTTGTTTCAGATTCACGGAGGGTTTACATCTACTGACCTGTTGTTTCAGATTTACTGAGAGTTTACATCTACTGACCTGTTGTTTCAGATTTACTGAGGGTTTACATCTACTGACCTGTTGTTTCAGATTCACATCTACTGACCTGTTGTTTCAGATTCACGGAGGGTTTACATCTACTGACCTGTTGTTTCAGATTTACTGAGGGTTTACATCTACTGACCTGTTGTTTCAGATTTACTGAGGGTTTACATCTACTGACCTGTTGTTTCAGATTCACATCTACTGACCTGTTGTTTCAGATTCACATCTACTGACCTGTTGTTTCAGATTCATGGAGGGTTTACATCTACTGACCTGTTGTTTCAGATTTACTGAGGGTTTACATCTACTGACCTGTTGTTTCATATTTACTGAGAGTTTACATCTACTGACCTGTTGTTTCAGATTTACTGAGGGTTTACATCTACTGACCTGTTGTTTCAGATTTACTGAGGGTTTACATCTACTGACCTGTTGTTTCAGATTCACGGAGTGTTTACATCTACTGACCTGTTGTTTCAGATTTACTGAGGGTTTACATCTACTGACCTGTTGTTTCAGATTCACATCTACTGACCTGTTGTTTCAGATTCACATCTACTGACCTGTTGTTTCAGATTCATGGAGGGTTTACATCTACTGACCTGTTGTTTCAGATTTACTGAGGGTTTACATCTACTGACCTGTTGTTTCATATTTACTGAGAGTTTACATCTACTGACCTGTTGTTTCAGATTTACTGAGGGTTTACATCTACTGACCTGTTGTTTCAGATTTACTGAGGGTTTACATCTACTGACCTGTTGTTTCAGATTCACATCTACTGACCTGTTGTTTCAGATTCATGGAGGGTTTACATCTACTGACCTGTTGTTTCAGATTTACTGAGGGTTTACATCTACTGACCTGTTGTTTCAGATTTACTGAGGGTTTACATCTACTGACCTGTTGTTTCATATTTACTGAGGGTTTACATCTACTGACCTGTTGTTTCAGATTTACTGAGGGTTTACATCTACTGACCTGTTGTTTCAGATTCACGGAGTGTTTACATCTGCTGACCTGTTGTTTCATATTTACTGAGAGTTTACATCTACTGACCTGTTGTTTCAGATTTACTGAGGGTTTACATCTACTGACCTGTTGTTTCAGATTTACTGAGGGTTTACATCTACTGACCTGTTGTTTCAGATTCACGGAGTGTTTACATCTACTGACCTGTTGTTTCAGATTTACTGAGGGTTTACATCTACTGACCTGTTGTTTCAGATTTACTGAGGGTTTACATCTACTGACCTGTTGTTTCAGATTCACATCTACTGACCTGTTGTTTCAGATTCACATCTACTGACCTGTTGTTTCAGATTCATGGAGGGTTTACATCTACTGACCTGTTGTTTCAGATTTACTGAGGGTTTACATCTACTGACCTGTTGTTTCAGATTCACATCTACTGACCTGTTGTTTCAGATTTACTGAGAGTTTACATCTACTGACCTGTTGTTTCAGATTCACATCTACTGACCTGTTGTTTCAGATTCACATCTACTGACCTGTTGTTTCAGATTCACATCTACTGACCTGTTGTTTCAGATTCACATCTACTGACCTGTTGTTTCAGATTCACATCTACTGACCTGTTGTTTCAGATTTACTGAGAGTTTACATCTACTGACCTGTTGTTTCAGATTTACTGAGGGTTTACATCTACTGACCTGTTGTTTCAGATTTACATCTACTGACCTGTTGTTTCAGATTTACTGAGGGTTTACATCTACTGACCTGTTGTTTCAGATTCACATCTACTGACCTGTTGTTTCAGATTTACTGAGAGTTTACATCTACTGACCTGTTGTTTCAGATTTACTGAGGGTTTACATCTACTGACCTGTTGTTTCAGATTTACTGAGGGTTTACATCTACTGACCTGTTGTTTCAGATTCACATCTACTGACCTGTTGTTTCAGATTCACATCTACTGACCTGTTGTTTCAGATTCATGGAGGGTTTACATCTACTGACCTGTTGTTTCAGATTTACTGAGGGTTTACATCTACTGACCTGTTGTTTCAGATTTACTGAGGGTTTACATCTACTGACCTGTTGTTTCAGATTTACTGAGAGTTTACATCTACTGACCTGTTGTTTCAGATTCACATCTACTGACCTGTTGTTTCAGATTCACATCTACTGACCTGTTGTTTCAGATTCACATCTACTGACCTGTTGTTTCAGATTCACATCTACTGACCTGTTGTTTCAGATTCACATCTACTGACCTGTTGTTTCAGATTTACTGAGAGTTTACATCTACTGACCTGTTGTTTCAGATTTACTGAGGGTTTACATCTACTGACCTGTTGTTTCAGATTTACATCTACTGACCTGTTGTTTCAGATTTACTGAGGGTTTACATCTACTGACCTGTTGTTTCAGATTCACATCTACTGACCTGTTGTTTCAGATTTACTGAGAGTTTACATCTACTGACCTGTTGTTTCAGATTTACTGAGGGTTTACATCTACTGACCTGTTGTTTCAGATTTACTGAGGGTTTACATCTACTGACCTGTTGTTTCAGATTCACATCTACTGACCTGTTGTTTCAGATTCACATCTACTGACCTGTTGTTTCAGATTCATGGAGGGTTTACATCTACTGACCTGTTGTTTCAGATTTACTGAGGGTTTACATCTACTTACCTGTTGTTTCAGATTCACATCTACTGACCTGTTGTTTCAGATTTACTGAGGGTTTACATCTACTGACCTGTTGTTTCAGATTTACTGAGAGTTTACATCTACTGACCTGTTGTTTCAGATTTACTGAGGGTTTACATCTACTGACCTGTTGTTTCAGATTCACATCTACTGACCTGTTGTTTCAGATTCACGGAGGGTTTACATCTACTGACCTGTTGTTTCAGATTTACTGAGGGTTTACATCTACTGACCTGTTGTTTCAGATTCACATCTACTGACCTGTTGTTTCAGATTCACATCTACTGACCTGTTGTTTCAGATTCACATCTACTGACCTGTTGTTTCAGATTCACATCTACTGACCTGTTGTTTCAGATTCACATCTACTGACCTGTTGTTTCAGATTCACATCTATTCACACCTGTTGTTTCAGATTTACTGAGAGTTTACATCTACTGACCTGTTGTTTCAAATTTACTGAGGGTTTACATCTACTGACCTGTTGTTTCAGATTTACTGAGTTTACATCTACTGACCTGTTGTTTCAGATTTACTGAGGGTTTACATCTACTGACCTGTTGTTTCAGATTCACATCTACTGACCTGTTGTTTCAGATTCACGGAGGGTTTACATCTACTGACCTGTTGTTTCAGATTTACTGAGGGTTTACATCTACTGACCTGTTGTTTCAGATTTAATGAGGGTTTACATCTACTGACCTGTTGTTTCAGATTCACATCTACTGACCTGTTGTTTCAGATTCACATCTACTGACCTGTTGTTTCAGATTCACATCTACTGACCTGTTGTTTCAGATTAACGGAGGGTTTACATCTACTGACCTGTTGTTTCAGAGTTACTGAGAGTTTACATCTACTGACCTGTTGTTTCAGATTCACGGAGGGTTTACATCTACTGACCTGTTGTTTCAGATTTACTGAGAGTTTACATCTACTGACCTGTTGTTTCAGATTTACTGAGGGTTTACATCTACTGACCTGTTGTTTCAGATTCACATCTACTGACCTGTTGTTTCAGATTCACGGAGGGTTTACATCTACTGACCTGTTGTTTCAGATTTACTGAGGGTTTACATCTACTGACCTGTTGTTTCAGATTTACTGAGGGTTTACATCTACTGACCTGTTGTTTCAGATTCACATCTACTGACCTGTTGTTTCAGATTCACATCTACTGACCTGTTGTTTCAGATTCATGGAGGGTTTACATCTACTGACCTGTTGTTTCAGATTTACTGAGGGTTTACATCTACTGACCTGTTGTTTCAGATTTACTGAGGGTTTACATCTACTGACCTGTTGTTTCATATTTACTGAGAGTTTACATCTACTGACCTGTTGTTTCAGATTTACTGAGGGTTTACATCTACTGACCTGTTGTTTCAGATTTACTGAGGGTTTACATCTACTGACCTGTTGTTTCAGATTCACGGAGTGTTTACATCTACTGACCTGTTGTTTCAGATTTACTGAGGGTTTACATCTACTGACCTGTTGTTTCAGATTCACATCTACTGACCTGTTGTTTCAGATTCACATCTACTGACCTGTTGTTTCAGATTCACATCTACTGACCTGTTGTTTCAGATTCACGGAGGGTTTACATCTACTGACCTGTTGTTTCAGAGTTACTGAGAGTTTACATCTACTGACCTGTTGTTTCAGATTCACGGAGGGTTTACATCTACTGACCTGTTGTTTCAGATTTACTGAGAGTTTACATCTACTGACCTGTTGTTTCAGATTTACTGAGGGTTTACATCTACTGACCTGTTGTTTCAGATTCACATCTACTGACCTGTTGTTTCAGATTCACGGAGGGTTTACATCTACTGACCTGTTGTTTCAGATTTACTGAGGGTTTACATCTACTGACCTGTTGTTTCAGATTTACTGAGGGTTTACATCTACTGACCTGTTGTTTCAGATTCACATCTACTGACCTGTTGTTTCAGATTCACATCTACTGACCTGTTGTTTCAGATTCATGGAGGGTTTACATCTACTGACCTGTTGTTTCAGATTTACTGAGGGTTTACATCTACTGACCTGTTGTTTCAGATTTACTGAGGGTTTACATCTACTGACCTGTTGTTTCATATTTACTGAGAGTTTACATCTACTGACCTGTTGTTTCAGATTTACTGAGGGTTTACATCTACTGACCTGTTGTTTCAGATTTACTGAGGGTTTACATCTACTGACCTGTTGTTTCAGATTCACGGAGTGTTTACATCTACTGACCTGTTGTTTCAGATTTACTGAGGGTTTACATCTACTGACCTGTTGTTTCAGATTTACTGAGGGTTTACATCTACTGACCTGTTGTTTCAGATTCACATCTACTGACCTGTTGTTTCAGATTCACATCTACTGACCTGTTGTTTCAGATTCATGGAGGGTTTACATCTACTGACCTGTTGTTTCAGATTTACTGAGGGTTTACATCTACTGACCTGTTGTTTCAGATTCACATCTACTGACCTGTTGTTTCAGATTTACTGAGAGTTTACATCTACTGACCTGTTGTTTCAGATTCACATCTACTGACCTGTTGTTTCAGATTCACATCTACTGACCTGTTGTTTCAGATTCACATCTACTGACCTGTTGTTTCAGATTCACATCTACTGACCTGTTGTTTCAGATTTACTGAGAGTTTACATCTACTGACCTGTTGTTTCAGATTTACTGAGGGTTTACATCTACTGACCTGTTGTTTCAGATTTACATCTACTGACCTGTTGTTTCAGATTTACTGAGGGTTTACATCTACTGACCTGTTGTTTCAGATTCACATCTACTGACCTGTTGTTTCAGATTTACTGAGAGTTTACATCTACTGACCTGTTGTTTCAGATTTACTGAGGGTTTACATCTACTGACCTGTTGTTTCAGATTTACTGAGGGTTTACATCTACTGACCTGTTGTTTCAGATTCACATCTACTGACCTGTTGTTTCAGATTCACATCTACTGACCTGTTGTTTCAGATTCATGGAGGGTTTACATCTACTGACCTGTTGTTTCAGATTTACTGAGGGTTTACATCTACTGACCTGTTGTTTCAGATTTACTGAGGGTTTACATCTACTGACCTGTTGTTTCAGATTTACTGAGAGTTTACATCTACTGACCTGTTGTTTCAGATTCACATCTACTGACCTGTTGTTTCAGATTCACATCTACTGACCTGTTGTTTCAGATTCACATCTACTGACCTGTTGTTTCAGATTCACATCTACTGACCTGTTGTTTCAGATTCACATCTACTGACCTGTTGTTTCAGATTTACTGAGAGTTTACATCTACTGACCTGTTGTTTCAGATTTACTGAGGGTTTACATCTACTGACCTGTTGTTTCAGATTTACATCTACTGACCTGTTGTTTCAGATTTACTGAGGGTTTACATCTACTGACCTGTTGTTTCAGATTCACATCTACTGACCTGTTGTTTCAGATTTACTGAGAGTTTACATCTACTGACCTGTTGTTTCAGATTTACTGAGGGTTTACATCTACTGACCTGTTGTTTCAGATTTACTGAGGGTTTACATCTACTGACCTGTTGTTTCAGATTCACATCTACTGACCTGTTGTTTCAGATTCACATCTACTGACCTGTTGTTTCAGATTCATGGAGGGTTTACATCTACTGACCTGTTGTTTCAGATTTACTGAGGGTTTACATCTACTGACCTGTTGTTTCAGATTCACATCTACTGACCTGTTGTTTCAGATTTACTGAGGGTTTACATCTACTGACCTGTTGTTTCAGATTTACTGAGGGTTTACGTCTACTGACCTGTTGTTTCAGATTCACATCTACTGACCTGTTGTTTCAGATTCACGGAGGGTTTACATCTACTGACCTGTTGTTTCAGATTCACATCTACTGACCTGTTGTTTCAGATTCATATCTACTGACCTGTTGTTTCAGATTCACATCTACTGACCTGTTGTTTCAGATTTACTGAGGGTTTACATCTACTGACCTGTTGTTTCAGATTTACTGAGAGTTTACATCTACTGACCTGTTGTTTCAGATTTACTGAGGGTTTACATCTACTGACCTGTTGTTTCAGATTCACATCTACTGACCTGTTGTTTCAGATTCACGGAGGGTTTACATCTACTGACCTGTTGTTTCAGATTTACTGAGGGTTTACATCTACTGACCTGTTGTTTCAGATTCACATCTACTGACCTGTTGTTTCAGATTCACATCTACTGACCTGTTGTTTCAGATTCACATCTACTGACCTGTTGTTTCAGATTCACATCTACTGACCTGTTGTTTCAGATTCACATCTACTGACCTGTTGTTTCAGATTCACATCTATTCACACCTGTTGTTTCAGATTTACTGAGAGTTTACATCTACTGACCTGTTGTTTCAAATTTACTGAGGGTTTACATCTACTGACCTGTTGTTTCAGATTTACTGAGTTTACATCTACTGACCTGTTGTTTCAGATTTACTGAGGGTTTACATCTACTGACCTGTTGTTTCAGATTCACATCTACTGACCTGTTGTTTCAGATTCACGGAGGGTTTACATCTACTGACCTGTTGTTTCAGATTTACTGAGGGTTTACATCTACTGACCTGTTGTTTCAGATTTAATGAGGGTTTACATCTACTGACCTGTTGTTTCAGATTCACATCTACTGACCTGTTGTTTCAGATTCACATCTACTGACCTGTTGTTTCAGATTCACATCTACTGACCTGTTGTTTCAGATTCACGGAGGGTTTACATCTACTGACCTGTTGTTTCAGAGTTACTGAGAGTTTACATCTACTGACCTGTTGTTTCAGATTCACGGAGGGTTTACATCTACTGACCTGTTGTTTCAGATTTACTGAGAGTTTACATCTACTGACCTGTTGTTTCAGATTTACTGAGGGTTTACATCTACTGACCTGTTGTTTCAGATTCACATCTACTGACCTGTTGTTTCAGATTCACGGAGGGTTTACATCTACTGACCTGTTGTTTCAGATTTACTGAGGGTTTACATCTACTGACCTGTTGTTTCAGATTTACTGAGGGTTTACATCTACTGACCTGTTGTTTCAGATTCACATCTACTGACCTGTTGTTTCAGATTCACATCTACTGACCTGTTGTTTCAGATTCATGGAGGGTTTACATCTACTGACCTGTTGTTTCAGATTTACTGAGGGTTTACATCTACTGACCTGTTGTTTCAGATTTACTGAGGGTTTACATCTACTGACCTGTTGTTTCATATTTACTGAGAGTTTACATCTACTGACCTGTTGTTTCAGATTTACTGAGGGTTTACATCTACTGACCTGTTGTTTCAGATTTACTGAGGGTTTACATCTACTGACCTGTTGTTTCAGATTCACGGAGTGTTTACATCTACTGACCTGTTGTTTCAGATTTACTGAGGGTTTACATCTACTGACCTGTTGTTTCAGATTCACATCTACTGACCTGTTGTTTCAGATTCACATCTACTGACCAGTTGTTTCAGATTCACATCTACTGACCTGTTGTTTCAGATTCACATCTACTGACCTGTTGTTTCAGATTCACATCTACTGACCTGTTGTTTCAGATTCACATCTACTGACCTGTTGTTTCAGATTTACTGAGAGTTTACATCTACTGACCTGTTGTTTCAGATTTACTGAGGGTTTACATCTACTGACCTGTTGTTTCCGATTTACTGAGAGTTTACATCTACTGAACTGTTGTTTCAGATTTACTGAGGGTTTACATCTACTGACCTGTTGTTTCAGATTCACATCTACTGACCTGTTGTTTCAGATTCACGGAGGGTTTACATCTACTGACCTGTTGTTTCAGATTTACTGAGAGTTTACATCTACTGACCTGTTGTTTCAGATTTACTGAGAGTTTACATCTACTGACCTGTTGTTTCAGATTCACATCTACTGACCTGTTGTTTCAGATTCACATCTACTGACCTGTTGTTTCAGATTCACATCTACTGACCTGTTGTTTCAGATTCACATCTACTGACCTGTTGTTTCAGATTCACATCTACTGACCTGTTGTTTCAGATTCACATCTACTGACCTGTTGTTTCAGATTCACATCTACTGACCTGTTGTTTCAGATTCACATCTACTGACCTGTTGTTTCAGATTTACTGAGAGTTTACATCTACTGACCTGTTGTTTCAGATTTACTGAGGGTTTACATCTACTGACCTGTTGTTTCAGATTTACTGAGGGTTTACATCTACTGACCTGTTGTTTCAGATTCACGGAGGGTTTACATCTACTGACCTGTTATTTCAGATTTACTGAGAGTTTACATCTACTGAACTGTTGTTTCAGATTTACTGACGGTTTACATCTACTGACCTGTTGTTTCAGATTCACATCTACTGACCTGTTGTTTCAGATTCACGGAGGGTTTACATCTACTGACCTGTTGTTTCAGATTTACTGAGAGTTTACATCTACTGACCTGTTGTTTCAGATTTACTGAGGGTTTACATCTACTGACCTGTTGTTTCAGATTTACTGAGAGTTTACATCTACTGACCTGTTGTTTCAGATTTACTGAGGGTTTACCTCTACTGACCTGTTGTTTCAGATTCACATCTACTGACCTGTTGTTTCATATTCACATCTACTGACCTGTTGTTTCAGATTCATGGAGGGTTTACATCTACTGACCTGTTGTTTCAGATTCACATCTACTGACCTGTTGTTTCAGATTTACTGAGGGTTTACATCTACTGACCTGTTGTTTCAGATTTACTGAGAGTTTACGTCTACTGACCTGTTGTTTCAGATTTACTGAGGGTTTACATCTACTGACCTGTTGTTTCAGATTTACTGAGAGTTTACATCTACTGACCTGTTGTTTCAGATTTACTGAGAGTTTACATCTACTGACCTGTTGTTTCAGATTCACGGAGGGTTTACATCTACTGACCTGTTGTTTCAGATTCACGGAGGGTTTATATCTACTGAGCTGTTGTTTCAGATTTACTGACGGTTTACATCTACTGACCTGTTGTTTCAGATTCACATCTACTGACCTGTTGTTTCAGATTCACGGAGGGTTTACATCTACTGACCTGTTGTTTCAGATTTACTGAGAGTTTACATCTACTGACCTGTTGTTTCAGATTTACTGAGGGTTTACATCTACTGACCTGTTGTTTCAGATTTACTGAGAGTTTACATCTACTGACCTGTTGTTTCAGATTTACTGAGGGTTTACCTCTACTGACCTGTTGTTTCAGATTCACATCTACTGACCTGTTGTTTCATATTCACATCTACTGACCTGTTGTTTCAGATTCATGGAGGGTTTACATCTACTGACCTGTTGTTTCAGATTCACATCTACTGACCTGTTGTTTCAGATTTACTGAGGGTTTACATCTACTGACCTGTTGTTTCAGATTTACTGAGAGTTTACGTCTACTGACTTGTTGTTTCAGATTTACTGAGGGTTTACATCTACTGACCTGTTGTTTCAGATTTACTGAGGGTTTACATCTACTGACCTGTTGTTTCAGATTTACTGAGAGTTTACATCTACTGACCTGTTGTTTCAGATTCACATCTACTGACCTGTTGTTTCAGATTCACGGAGGGTTTACATCTACTGACCTGTTGTTTCAGATTCACGGAGGGTTTATATCTACTGAGCTGTTGTTTCAGATTTACTGACGGTTTACATCTACTGACCTGTTGTTTCAGATTCACATCTACTGACCTGTTGTTTCAGATTCACGGAGGGTTTACATCTACTGACCTGTTGTTTCAGATTTACTGAGAGTTTACATCTACTGACCTGTTGTTTCAGATTTACTGAGGGTTTACATCTACTGACCTGTTGTTTCAGATTTACTGAGAGTTTACATCTACTGACCTGTTGTTTCAGATTTACTGAGGGTTTACCTCTACTGACCTGTTGTTTCAGATTCATGGAGGGTTTACATCTACTGACCTGTTGTTTCAGATTCACATCTACTGACCTGTTGTTTCAGATTTACTGAGGGTTTACATCTACTGACCTGTTGTTTCAGATTTACTGAGAGTTTACGTCTACTGACCTGTTGTTTCAGATTTACTGAGGGTTTACATCTACTGACCTGTTGTTTCAGATTTACTGAGAGTTTACATCTACTGACCTGTTGTTTCAGATTCACATCTACTGACCTGTTGTTTCAGATTTACTGAGAGTTTACATCTACTGACCTGTTGTTTCAGATTCACATCTACTGACCTGTTGTTTCAGATTTACTGAGAGTTTACATCTACTGACCTGTTGTTTCAGATTCACATCTACTGACCTGTTGTTTCAGATTTACTGAGAGTTTACATCTACTGACCTGTTGTTTCAGATTCACATCTACTGACCTGTTGTTTCAGATTCACGGAGGGTTTACATCTACTGACCTGTTGTTTCAGATTCACGGAGGGTTTATATCTACTGAGCTGTTGTTTCAGATTTACATCTACTGACCTGTTGTTTCAGATTCACGGAGGGTTTACATCTACTGACCTGTTGTTTCAGATTTACATCTGCTGACCTGTTGTTTCAGATTTACTGAGGGTTTACATCTACTGACCTGTTGTTTCAGATTTACTGAGAGTTTACATCTACTGACCTGTTGTTTCAGATTTACTGAGGGTTTACATCTACTGACCTGTTGTTTCAGATTCACATCTACTGACCTGTTGTTTCAGATTCACGGAGGGTTTATATCTACTGACCTGTTGTTTCAGATTTACTGAGGGTTTACATCTACTGACCTGTTGTTTCAGATTTACTGAGGGTTTACATCTACTGACCTGTTGTTTCAGATTCACATCTACTGACCTGTTGTTTCAGATTCACATCTACTGACCTGTTGTTTCAGATTCACATCTACTGACCTGTTGTTTCAGATTCATGGAGGGTTTACATCTACTGACCTGTTGTTTCAGATTTACTGAGGGTTTACATCTACTGACCTGTTGTTTCAGATTCACAGAGTGTTTACATCTACTGACCTGTTGTTTCAGATTTACTGAGGGTTTACATCTACTGACCTGTTGTTTCAGATTCACATCTACTGACCTGTTGTTTCAGATTCACATCTACTGACCTGTTGTTTCAGATTCACATCTACTGACCTGTTGTTTCAGATTCACATCTACTGACCTGTTGTTTCAGATTCACATCTACTGACCTGTTGTTTCAGATTCACATCTACTGACCTGTTGTTTCAGATTCACATCTACTGACCTGTTGTTTCAGATTCACATCTACTGACCTGTTGTTTCAGACTGACTGAGGGTTTAGGCTAAATCTATTCTGTCACATAACGCTGTGATGTAGTGAATGCATGACTTGATAGTTAGACGTTAAACTGTCCAGTCATCCTGACCGTGGTGCCGTGGCCTCGCTGAGTGTTGGCACACAGCAAACCATCACTGCACTATGGACAGCTTTAGAGGACGGACATAACTTAATACTTACCAGAAAGTAGGATTTGAAATTCATTAACTTTTATTCTCACAATCTTGTGTTGATCTTAGTTTGTAGCTTGCGCTCATAACTCTCAGACATGGATTTATACTGTGTGTGTGTGTGTGTGTGTGTGTGTGTGTGTGTGTGTCTGTAACTGATTATTGCTCTCTGTGGTTTAGATTTGTCACTAGACAGGAGAGTGTGTAATGTTAGTGCTGTTTGAAAGTGTTGTGGGGTTCTGGGGGTTCCGTGCTAAGCTTCCAAACACTCCAGACTCTCCGGGGGAAACAAGGTTCAAATGTATCAAGTTCAGCTGCTGCCAGGGCCTCCCTGGGTCTCCCCCTCCACTACCTTCCCCGAGTCTCCCCCTGGAACCCCCTACACCCTCCTGCCTTTCCCTTGTCTCCCCTTGTTTCCCCTCTCACCCCTACCCTTCCCTCCACACATGCTGTTGGCATTAAGCACACATGTTGTCTCATTTGTTCCTGCTTCGCAACAAATGCATGCAGGGCCTACTGCCGTCCGCTGTGCTTAAAGTGTGACTCTGGATCATAGTAGATCGTTCCTCACATTACTTTAACAAGTGGAGCGTTTGCTGCTGTGCAACACTGATGTTGCTGATGTTACTGTAGCTGATTCCACTCATCACCAGGGTTCATGCCACTCTGACTCGGTCTGCATCCCAAATGGCATCCTATTCTCCTTGGTCAAAAGTAGTGCACTATATGGGGAATTTGGTGCCGTTTGGGATTAGACTAAACCTACTGACCTGTTGTTTTAGATTGACTGAGGGTTTAGGCTAAGTCTACTGACCTGTTGTTTCAGATTGACTGAGGGTTTAGGCTAAGTCTACTGACCTGTTGTTTCAGATTGACTGAGGGTTTAGGCTAAGTCTACTGACCTGTTGTTTTAGATTGACTGAGGGTTTAGGCTAAGTCTACTGACCTGTTGTTTCAGATTGACTGAGGGTTTAGGCTAAGTCTACTGACCTGTTGTTTCAGATTGACTGAGGGTTTAGGCTAAGTCTACTGACCTGTTGTTTCAGATTGACTGAGGGTTTAGGCTAAGTCTACTGACCTGTTGTTTCAGATTGACTGAGGGTTTAGGCTAAGTCTACTGACCTGTTGTTTCAGATTGACTGAGGGTTATCCTTTTCATTATCCACATTCACAGTATTGTTGAATAATAGTGGACCATACATATAGTATTGAGACCACTCAGACTACTGTTCTGCCTGTCTCAGGTTCCATCTTGTTTTGGTGATGCTCTTTAGGCCTTTTGGTTGCAGACCACAGGACAAACATAATATACAACAAACTGGAATAAAAGAGACTGGACTACCCCTAATATGTGTATGGTTTCTATTTGTACAGCCAAGCAAAAGGGCAGGAGAGGTGATCGTCTTGGAATGTTTGGGATACATGTTTGACTCCCTACAGATGTATGCCGCCTATGTATGCCAGTTAGGCTCTACACCGGTTGTATGCCAGTTAGGCTCTACACCGGTTGTATGCCAGTTAGGCTCTACACCGGTTGTATGCCAGTTAGGTTCTACACCGGTTGTATGCCAGTTAGGCTCTACACCGGTTGTATGCCAGTTAGGCTCTACACCGGTTGTATGCCAGTTAGGCTCTACACCGGTTGTATGCTAGTTAGGCTCTACACCGGTTGTATGCCAGTTAGGCTCTACACCGGTTGTATGCCAGTTAGGCTCTACACCGGTTGTATGCTAGTTAGGCTCTACACCGGTTGTATGCCAGTTAGGCTCTACACCGGTTGTATGCTAGTTAGGCTCTACACCGGTTGTATGCTAGTTAGGCTCTACACCGGTTGTATGCCAGATAGGCTCTACATCCGGTTGTATGCTAGTTAGGCTCTACACCGGTTGTATGCCAGTTAGGCTCTACACCGGTTGTATGCCAGTTAGGCTCTACACCGGTTGTATGCTAGTTAGGCTCTACACCGGTTGTATGCTAGTTAGGCTCTACACCGGTTGTATGCTAGTTAGGCTCTACACCGGTTGTATGCTAGTTAGGCTCTACACCGGTTGTATGCCAGTTAGGCTCTACACCGGTTGTATGCCAGTTAGGCTCTACACCGGTTGTATGCTAGTTAGGCTCTACACCGGTTGTATGCTAGTTAGGCTCTACACCGGTTGTATGCTAGTTAGGCTCTACACCGGTTGTATGCTAGTTAGGCTCTACACCGGTTGTATGCCAGTTAGGCTCTACACCGGTTGTAAAGTGGATTAATGTGCTTCATTGTAAGAAGTTATGTAGCCACTTTAGTTGTGATGCAAACCTTATCAAAACATATAGGCCTATGGTCTAGGCTACATGAGGTGTGTGACTATGATTTTAAAAAGTCACAAAAAAAGGCATAACGTGTTTCTTGTCTTACTGCTCACAAGCTGGGCATCATTTACTATTGATAATATATCATTCACAAGTGATTTTTGTCACCCATTACACTATTCTTAATTTAATATTGTTTTTACGTTTACTAAATAATATATTTGTGATATTTGTTTAAATTTAGAATGGACCATTATCATGCACCTGTCTCAATGCACTTAAATAGTGAATGGAGGACGGTTTTCCCGTGGTTCATTTTCATGCCAGCCAGGTAGGCTATACTCCTGTTGTAAAGAGAAGCAATGTGCTTAATATTAGGAACGTTGAGAAATAAATATAGTAGGCCTAGCCTATAGAAAGCTGATGGGATCAGATTTCTAATAGAGGCCATCATAACTGTTTTCTCATGCAATTGCATAGCCTATAGAAAAGTTGCTCAACATGAGCACATGGGCTCTCATTAAATGTTTGATTAGATTTTCGAATAGAATTGCATTGTCAGAGTGATTAGAGGGACGATATCGTCTCCTCTCTCCTTTATTTTCCTAACCAGCAAGCCTAACCTCCAGTTATCTCTCTCCTCTATGTTTGTAGCAGGCCTGGCTATTTCTCTATCCTATATGCTCCTAGCAGCTCACTCCTCTCTCCTCTATGTTCCTAGCAGGCCTAGCCAGCTCTCTCCTTTTTCCTCTATGTTCCTAGCAGGCCTAGCCAGCTCACTCCTCTCTCCTCTATGTTCCTAGCAGGCCTAGCCAGCTCTCTCCTCTATGTTCCTAGCAGGCCTAGCCAGCTCTCTCCTCTCTCCTCTATGTTCCTAGCAGGCCTAGCCAGCTCTCCTCTCTCCTCTATGTTCCTAGCAGGCCTAGCCAGCTCTCCTCTCTCCTCTATGTTCCTAGCAGGCCTAGCCAGCTCTCCTCTCTCCTCTATGTTCCTAGCAGGCTTAGCCAGCTCTCTCCTATATGTTCCTAGCAGGCCTAGCCAGCTCTCTCCTCTATGTTCCTAGCAGGCCTAGCCAGCTTTTTCCTCTATGCTCCTAGCAGGCCTAGCCAGCTCTCTTTTCTCTCCTTTATGTTCCTAGCAGGCCTAGTCAGCTCTTTCCTCTATGTTCATAGCAGGCCTAGCCAGCTCTCTCCTCTCTCCTCTATGTTCCTAGCAGGCCTAGCCAGCCTTCTCCTCTATGCTCCTAGCAGGCCTAGCCAGCTCTCTCCTCTTTCCTCTATGTTCCTACCAGCTCTCTCCTCTTTCCTCTATGCTCCTAGCAGGCCTAGACAGCTCTCTCCTCTTTCCTCTATGTTCCTAGCAGGCCTAGCCAGCCTTCTCCTCTATGCTCCTAGCAGGCCTAGCCAGCTCTCTCCTCTTTCCTCTATGTTCCTAGCAGGCCTAGCCAGCTCTTTCCTCTATGTTCTTAGCAGACCCAGCTCTCTTCTCTACAACCCAGTTAGCTCCTGTTGGCTGCAGTCTCCTCCACAGCCTTTTGGGAATCCACAGCCTTGAGTTAGAAATGTGTTTACATTTTGAACATGTTACAAATTATCTGCTAAGACTAACTTTGCGTGACTTGGCAGAAGCCTTCACCTTGCTCAGACTTTGTTTAGGTCAACCTAATTCTGGGGTTTGCTCTCTCAACTTGACTCTTTATCTGTCAGAACTGCTCAGAGCCAGATGTGAACCCCAACAGAAGGTACAGCTCTCATCTATCTGTGTGTGTGTGTGTGTGTGTGTGTGTGTGTGTGTGTGTGTGTGTGTGTGTGTGTGTGTGTGTGTGTGTGTGTGTGTTTGTGGCCGCCTGCCAATACACTCTCCCCTCAATCTGAAAGCTCTCAGATTTCACTCAATACAATATACATTTATGAGTTACTACAACATGTGTTCCGTCTGTTGACATATTTGTATCCACTGCTGCATCAAATGAAGAGATGTATCCAGGACTGTTATCCTGACCTTATCAGACTAGGGATCACGTCATTCATGTGTCTCATGCATCTCCCTGCTGGACCCTTATCTAAATTCAACTTTTCCCATATGTATCTTCCCAGTGTGTATTTAATATTGTTGGGACAAAGGACAGCAGATTTGATGATCTAGTCCTTTAGTCATATAAGATGGGAAGTAGTGTGGTTAACATCTCTGGAGAGAAGTCCAACGCAGTGAGACAGAGCGTTTTATTAGCGTCTGCAGTCTGAAGGACCCTGGCCTGCAACAGACCTTTAAACTGTGATCAACTGCAGGTTGTTCTTTTTAGGTCGTCAGTATTAAGAGACTAAAGGAAGGTGTTGTTAGAATGATATATTGATCTGTAGGGGGCTTGACTCACCATCTCTGAATATGTTTTGGAGATCCCAGCCAAGCTCACATCCTGAAAATATATTTCGAGATCCTAGAAGATGCTGTAAGATCCTACAATATCTTAGAGGATCACCAGGCAATGATACTTGTCTCTTGTTAGGGTTTAACAGGTAAACCCACAATCCAATAATACTGTATGCTGTTGTTATATGATATATGATATAAGGTATAAAACATTGTTATGGTACATGAGGCATTGATTAATGCTCAATTTTAAAATCATCTTCCTACCACCACATCTAAGGCAGTATGACACCAATTTTGATCCAACTTTGCAAATCAATTTCAATGGAGGTACATAACACACTCCCCACCTCTCGTGTTCCATCTTTACCGAGAACCATATTCCGGATTTTAACAGAGTCATTAGCATCGCTGTTATAGAACATAGTATGATGGAGGAACCGTATGCCATTCTGTATATCTGTGTCTGTGTTTAAAATAAAAACACTTAAGTTGTCAGATATATGCTGGTTTATTATCCATATGACATCAGCACAGCCGATCCTTTTGATATTCCTAACGAGTTATTCCTAGAATGTCTTGTATTTTGCTGTTCAGTTATTCCTAGAATGTCTTGTATTTTGCTGTTCAGTTATTCCTAGAATGTCTTGTATTTTGACGTTCAGTTATTCTCTGAATCTCTTGTATTTTGACGTTCAGTTATTCCTAGAATGTCTTGTATTTTGCTGCTCAGTTATTCTCTGAATGTCTTGTATTTTGACGTTCAGTTATTCCTAGAATGTCTTGTATTTTGACGTTCAGTTATTCCTAGAATGTCTTGTATTTTGTTGTTCAGTTATTCCTAGAATGTCTTGTATTTTGACGTTCAGTTATTCTCTGAATCTCTTGTATTTTGCTGTTCAGTTATTCCTAGAATGTCTTGTATTTTGACGTTCAGTTATTCCTAGAATGTCTTGTATTTTGACGTTCAGTTATTCTCTGAATGTCTTGTATTTTGACGTTCAGTTATTCCTAGAATGTCTTGTATTTTGCTGTTCAGTTATTCCTAGAATGTCTTGTATTTTGACGTTCAGTTATTCCTAGAATGTCTTGTATTTTGACGTTCAGTTATTCTCTGAATGTCTTGTATTTTGACGTTCAGTTATTCCTAGAATATCTTGTATTTTGCCGTTCAGTTATTCCTAGAATGTCTTGTATTTTGACGTTCAGTTATTCCTAGAATGTCTTGTATTTTGACGTTCAGTTATTCCTAGAATGTCTTGTATTTTTCCATTCAGTTATTCCTAGAATGTCTTGTATTTTGCTGCTCAGTTATTCCTAGAATGTCTTGTATTTTGCTGTTCAGTTATTCCTAGAATGTCTTGTATTTTGTTGTTCAGTTATTCTCTGAATGTCTTGTATTTTGCTGTTCAGTTATTCTCTGAATGTCTTGTATTTTGCTGTTCAGTTATTCCTAGAATGTCTTGTATTTTGCTGTTCAGTTATTCCTAGAATGTCTTGTATTTTGCTGCTCAGTTATTCTCTGAATGTCTTGTATTTTGCCGTTCAGTTATTCCTAGAATGTCTTGTATTTTGCTGTTCAGTTATTCTCTGAATGTCTTGTATTTTGCTGTTCAGTTATTCTCTGAATGTCTTGTATTTTGCTGCTCAGTTATTCCTAGAATGTCTTGTATTTTGCTGTTCAGTTATTCCTAGAATGTCTTGTATTTTGCTGTTCAGTTATTCTCTGAATGTCTTCTATTTTTCCGTTCAGTTATTCCTAGAATGTCTTGTATTTTGCTGTTCAGTTATTCTCTGAATGTCTTGTATTTTGCTGTCCAGTTATTCTCTGAATGTCTTGTATGTTGCTGTTCAGTTATTCCTAGAATGTCTTCTATTTTTCCGTTCAGTTATTCCTAGAATGTCTTGTATTTTGCTGTTCAGTTATTCTCTGAATGTCTTGTATTTTGCTGTTCAGTTATTCCTAGAATGTCTTGTATTTTGACGTTCAGTTATTCCTAGAATGTCTTGTATTTTGACGTTCAGTTATTCCTAGAATGTCTTGTATTTTGACGTTCAGTTATTCCTAGAATGTCTTGTATTTTGCCGTTCAGTTATTCCTAGAATCTCTTGTATTTTGCCGTTCAGTTATTCCTAGAATGTCTTGTATTTTGACATTCAGTTATTCCTAGAATGTCTTGTATTTTGCCGTTCAGTTATTCCTAGAATATCTTGTATTTTGACGTTCAGTTATTCCTAGAATGTCTTGTATTTTGACGTTCAGTTATTCCTAGAATGTCTTGTATTTTGACGTTCAGTTATTCCTAGAATGTCTTGTATTTTGCTGCTCAGTTATTCTCTGAATGTCTTGTATTTTGACGTTCAGTTATTCTCTGAATGTCTTGTATTTTGCCGTTCAGTTATTCCTAGAATATCTTGTATTTTGACGTTCAGTTATTCCTAGAATGTCTTGTATTTTGCTGTTCAGTTATTCCTAGAATGTCTTGTAGTTTGCTGTTCAGTTATTCTCTGAATGTCTTGTATTTTGCCGTTCAGTTATTCTCTGAATGTCTTGTATTTTGCTGTTCCTCAAATGTGTTGTTGGCAGGTGATAGGTTGTGGTTTCTCTGGTTCAAACCGAATCCTCTGCTCACACTCCTGGCCAGCGAGGATTATGGGTGTGGCAGAATGAGAGCATGGTTTATGTCCCCAAAGATGCTGCAGAAAAACACATCTTAAAAAATAAATAATTTACACTCCAAACACCCCATAATAACTCATCTTTGGTTTTTATATAAATAACACAAATAATAACTTACAACAATGGACAAAAGTTATAGGCCAGTATGGAGATTTTGCAGTTTAGTTGTAACTGTGCAGACAGAGTGAACGTCTTTAAAAGGTTGTTAAAAGGTTATTTAAAGGTCTTTCTGTAGGTCGTGAGATGACGAATACGGTATATGTGATGTGCTTCAGGAACATCCCAAAACAGAAGAGATGAAAGGAATGAAGTGGTTAAATGAAGCCTCTGGTATGTTGCTGCAGTTCACTTCAGTTCCTTAGTGAGACCAACAATACTGTAGTAAAGCGTTGTGGTATCTGGCAGAACATGGAATGTCTCAACAGAAAAAAAGCCTGAATACGTCCCAAATGGCACCCTATTGTCTGAGTAGTGCACTACTTTTAATTAACCAGGGCCCATAGGGCTCCAGTCAAAAGTAGTGCACTATATGTAGAATAGAGTGCTAGGTAGGATACAACCCTCATCTCAAAGTTAAAAAAAATACCATTTAACACGTCAGGTGCATAACAGAGATCAACGCTAACAATTGATATAATCATTAATTATAGTGGAGGAAGATCAAGGCATACTGTATAACATACACATTTAACACGCTGTGTGTTCTGGTCTCTGTACTTTAATCCAGATATCATTGCTAACTTCATCAGCATCATCAGCGGTACACTCTTGCATTGTTAAATCTGCGTCCCACATGGCACCCTATTCCCTAAATAGTGCACTACTTTTTATTACATTAAAAATACTTTATTTATCCCACAAAGTACATTATTTTATATATGTAGGAAATACAGTGCCATTTGGTACACAGTCATTATCAAACCTTAGTAAATTAATTGGGAGTCAATGAGCAGCTGTCACATGTAATTACATATGTATTTTAGTTCGTACATATATATTTATCAATATACTGTATGTATGTGTGTATGTATATATATATATATATATATATGTATATATGTATATATATATATGGTATGCTTTGAACACTTGTACAGTGAAAAGACAAGTCCAGCTTGCTGTCTGTCTTTACATTGATCCAACGTCAAGCCAACTGAGTTTTTGCTTTGGTTGTTCTCTGCTGACAGTTAATACCTGTTAATATGTATATGGAACTGTTTGCTTATTGTACTATGTTTAGTTACACTTTATTTTACCGTCTGCTTTCTACCTGCAATTTACTTACATTACATGGAAACAAATAATTATTACTCAGTTACTAGCTCTGTAACATTACATGGAAACATATAATTATTACTCAGTAACTAGCTCTGTAACATTACATGGAAACAAATAATTATTACTCAGTTACTAGCTCTGTAACATTACATGGAAACATATAATTATTACTCAGTTACTAGCTCTGTAACATTACATAGAAACAAATCATTATTACTCAGTTACTAGATCTGTAACATTACATGGAAACAAATAATTATTACTCAGTTACTAGCTCTGTAACATTACATGGAAACAAATCATTATTACTCAGTTACTAGATCTGTAACATTACATGGAAACATATAATTATTACTCAGTTACTAGCTCTTAGAATGTTTGTGATGAAATGAAACATGGAGCACTACAATAGGTGCCATTTGATATCACATCGTTTACAATTTTCTTGATTGATTAAGTAGTCTATAATGAAGCAATAAGTCCCGAGGGGGTGTGGTATATGGCCACGGCTGAGGGCTGTTATGCATGAAGCAACACCGTGGTATATTGGCCATATACCACAAACCCCTGAGGTGCCTTGTTGCTATTATGATCTGGTTACCAATGGAATTAGAGCAGTAAAAAGACGTTTTGTCATACCGGTGATATACCACGTTTCTCAGACAGTCAGCATTCAGGGCTCGAACCACCCATAATAATACAAATTATAACCAGCTGTTTGTTTTTGCAAATTCCAGGTAAATACCAACTGTATTGTATTACTTCTATATTCATTACACTATTAGCCATTATAATAAGGGAAGTCAAACTAGTATAATAGTACAACTATTATTAATAATAATACTTTTCTTGAGTAAAGTAAGTGACTGATCAGCTTACTTGGTTTGACATTACATTTTGACATTGCCAGGAGAATTCAGTCAGTAGGAACAGTTTTATTATAAAGGTTCTCAAACATCCCTTTTCCTGTATTGCATTTATCCCAAAATGCAAAACTGCTTGACTTCATCCAAATCAAGGATATTGTTAGTATTATTGACCACTACCTGTTGTTTTATATATATTTCCACATAGTGAGGTTGGAATAATACTGTGAAATTGTGAAAATGATGATAATTCCCTTTTAGTGTAAGAGCTGTGTGAGAAAACTGCATGACATTTCAGTCTGTTTTGGTGGGATGGAGTTTTGGCCTGCCTGTTGACATCACCAATAAGAAAGAAGGGTTTCATATCTCTCTGCCAAACAGTTGGTTTTCAGTTTTCCCCTCCCCACTCAGACCACTACTGTCCTAGCTAAATTCTTGCTTGAGAAACTTGCTCTTTGCTAAGAAGGAAGTGTTGTTTCTTTTTCACAATTTTTATTGAAATCAATCACAGTAAGGTACTTAATTGTTACTCAGAACAGCTGCATTGGACATTTAACATTTGCACTACTGAGGAGGACCGTGCATCAGTTTTACACTAAAAACCTTGGCACATGAAAGGATAAGTAACTACAGAACTTATTTACATTGTACCGCCCAGGAGAGTGGCGTTGTTGATCATGATGAGTAGTTGTATTTTCTCTGTGTTTCACAGCTAATGTGACGTGACTGAAGTGGTAGATTATATTAAATTATACAACAAAAATCTGCAGCTCAGCCGTCACAACGTCCAAGAATCCCAACATGGGTCTCTTCATCCAGACGTCACAGCTTCAGTCCTTTCTGTTCTGTCTTTTCTGCTCTCTCAGTCGTCTCAGCTCTCAGGCCAATCCTCCCTTCTCCTCCTTTAAAACCCCATTTATCCCCTCTCCTCTTTCAGTCCTCTCCTGCTCTCCTTCTCTTTCAGTTTTATTCTCCTCTCCTCCTCTTTCAGTCTTCTCCTCCTCTTTCAGTCCTATTCTCCTCTCCTCTTTCAGTCCTCTCTTCTTTCAGTCCTCTCCTCTCCTTTTTCAGTCATCTCCTGCTCTCCTCCTCTTTCAGTCCTCTCCTGCTCTCCTCCTCTTTCAGTTCTATTCTCCTCTCCTCCTCTTTCAGTCCTCTCCTCTTTGTATTCTCCTCCTCTTTCAGTCCTATTCTCCTCTCCTCTTTCAGTCCTCTCTTCTTTCAGTCCTCTCCTCTCCTCTTTCAGTCCTCTCCTCTTCTCTTTCAGACCTCTCCTGCTCTCCTCCTCTTTCAGTTCTATTCTCCTCTCCTCTTTCAATCCTTTCCTCTTTCAGTCTTCTCCTCCTCTTTCAGTCCTATTCTCCTCTCCTCTTTCAGTCCTCTCTTCTTTCAGTCCTCTCCTCTCCTCTTTCAGACCTCTCCTCTCCTCTTTCAGTCCTCTCCTCTCCTCTTTCAGTCCTCTCCTCTTTCAGTCCTCTCCTCTTTCAGTCCTCTCCTCTCCTCTTTCAGTCCTCTCCTCTCCTCTTTCAGACCTCTCCTCTCCTCTTTCAGTCCTCTCCTCTCCTTTGTCAGTCCTCTCCTCTCTTCTTTCAGTCCCCTCCTCTCCTCTTTCAGTCCTCTCCTCTCCTCTTTCAGTCCTCCTCTCCTTTTTCAGTCCTCTCCTCTCCTCTTTCAGACCTCTCCTCTCCTCTTTCAGACCTCTCCTCTCCTCTTTCAGTCCTCTCCTCTTTCAGTCCTCTCCTCTTTCAGTCCTCTCCTCTTTCAGTCCTCTCCTCTCCTCTTTCAGACCTCTCCTTTCCTCTTTCAGACCCCTCCTCTCCTCTTTCCGTCCTCTCCTCCTTTTTCAGTCCTTTCCTCTTTCAGTCTTCTCCTACTTTTTAAGTCATCTCCTCTCCTCTTTCAGTCCTTTCCTCTTTCAGTCCTCTCCTCCGCTCCTCTTTCAGTCCTCTCTTCCTCTCAGGCTCCAGTCACCTCTTCCTTTTTCAGTCTCCTTCTCTCAGACGCCAGTCCTCTCCTCCTCTCTGCATTTCATGGGAATGAAGTGGGAGGCGATGTGTTCCCTCCTGGTCTTCTTCCCTCTCAGTGGTCTGCCCTTTTGAGACAGAGCAATGAACATCTCCTTGCCGTCTCTACTCGACTTAACAGACGAGTAAGCGTTGAAGTAGTTTTCTAGGAAAATCTCCTTGAAGTTGCAGTTCTCATTGTAGATTTTCTGTAAATAAATAAGGACACAAAATGGGACGATATTAGGCGTGAGGAGGGTTATAAACATTTTTTAAAAATGTTTTACTTGCTTATGTTTCTCCTATTTATATATGCATCATGTTATGGGTATGTTTGTAATTGTTAAGGGCTGGGGAGTTTTTCAAGATAAAAAATAAATGGAATGGAGCTAAGAATGGGCAAAATCATAAAAGAAAACCTGATTCGGTCTGATTTCCACCAGACACTGGGAGATGAATTAATCTTTCAGCAGGACAATAACCTAAAACACAAGGCACTGTACAGTACAGGGCATTCCAACCCTGTCCGGCAGAGAGAAGGTAGTTTAGTTAATTACCTTGCCTTGCAGTAGGCCAGTCCTGTTCATGGAGATATAGTACTGACTCTTCACTCCTTTGATAGCTAACACTCCTCCCTCGGACACTGTACGGACCTCCAGGATACCTATAGGAGACAGAGGGCAGATATATATACACTGCTCAAAAAAATAAAGGGAACACTTAAACAACACAATGTAACTCCAAGTCAATCACACTTCTGTGAAATCAAACTGTCCACTTAGGAAGCAACACTGATTGACAATACATTTCACATGCTGTTGTGCAAATGGAATAGACAACAGGTGGAAATTATAGGCAATTAGCAAGACACCCCCAATAAAGGAGTGGTTCTGCAGGTGGTGAACACAGACCACTTCTCAGTTCCGATGCTTCCTGGTTGATGTTTTGGTCACTTTTGAATGCTGGCGGTGCTTTCACTCTAGTGGTAGCATGAGACGGAGTCTACAACCCACACAAGTGGCTCAGGGAGTGTAGCTCATCCAAGATGGCACATCAAGTAAGAAGGTTTGCTGTGTCTGTCAGTGTAGTGTCCAGAGCATGGAGGCGCTACCAGGAGACAGGCCAGTACATCAGGAGACGTGGAGGAGGCCATAGAGGGCAACAACCCAGCAGCAGGACCGCTACCTCTGCCTTTGTGCAAGGAGGAGCAGGAGGAGCACTGCCAGAGCCCTGCAAAATGACCTCCAGCAGGCCAGAAATATGCATGTGTCTGCTCAAACGGTCAGAAACAGACTCCATGAGGGTGGTATGAGGGCCCGACGTCCACAGGTGGGGGTTGTGCTTACAGCCCAACACCGTGCAGGACGTTTGGCATTTGCCAGAGAACACCAAGATTGGCAAATTCGCCACTGGCACCCTGTGCTCTTCACAGATGAAAGCAGGTTCACACTGAGCACATGTGACAGACGTGACAGAGTCTGGAGACGCCGTGGAGAACGTTCTGCTGCCTGCAACATCCTCCAGCATGACCGGTTTGGCGGTGAGTCAGTCATGGTGTGGGGTGGCATTTCTTTGTGCTCGCCAGAGGTAGCCTGACTGCCATTAGGTACCGAGATGAGATCCTCAGACCCCTTGTGAGACCATATGCTGGTGCGGTTGGCCCTGGGTTCCTCCTAATGCAAGACAATGCTAGACCTCATGTGGCTGGAGTGTGTCAGCAGTTCCTGCAAGAGGAAGGCATTGATGCTATGGACTGGCCCGCCCGTTCCCCAGACCTGAATCCAATTGAGCACATCTGGGACATCATGTCTCGCTCCATCCACCAACGCCACGTTGCACCACAGACTGTCCAGGAGTTGGCGGATGCTTTAGTCCAGGTCTGGGAGGAGATCCCTCAGGAGACCATCCGCCACCTCATCAGGAGCATGCCCAGGCGTTGTAGGGAGGTCATACAGGCAGGTGGAGGCCACACACACTACTGAGCCTTATTTTGACTTGTTTTAAGGACATTACATCAAAGTTGGATCAGCCTGTAGTATGGTTTTCCACTTTAATTTTGAGTGTGACTCCAAATCCAGACCTCCATGGGTTGATAAATGTAATTTCCATTGATAATTTTGTGTGTGATTTTGTTGTCAGCACATTCAACTATGTAAAGAAAAAAGTATTTAATAAGAATATTTCATTCATTCAGATCTAGGATGTGTTATTTTAGTGTTCCCTTTATTTTTTTGAGCAGTGTATATAGTATACAGTGCTGAGTGAAAGTCTACACACTCCTTGCACAGTTTTCAGATTTTGCTGCCTTAAAATTAAATCTAAAAAGGGATTTTTGGTGTGTAGACTTTCCCTAGGGACTGTATATACCCTTTGAGCAACAATCACAGAGGACATACTGTACCTATAAACCCAACAATCACAGGACAAATATCTAAATACTACAGAAGACTGTCAAATATATCAATACCTACAATATATACCTATCAATCACAGTACTGAAATAAGAGACTACCACAGTATCTAAATATATATAATGATGTAATAATCACATGACGAGGACCATCACAGTGGACCAGTCAGGACAGATAGTAGGTATGAGACCATAGAGACCTAATAGCCAATCCCAGTCAAGCGTTCCTCTCCTCTTCTTAGTGATCATTTTCATAAATCTAACAGGAAGGTCTTAGTGGTTAATCAGTCTGCGGTTGGTCTCTGGATGTACTGAATGTATCCAGGCAGGCCCTCATGTCTCTTCTCTGGGTGGCCATTACTAAACCACAGCTTCATGCCACGCCACATATGGGAGGCAGATTAGGCATGCTCCCCCGGGACTGAAAACAACCTACTCTCCTGCGCTTTGCACGCTACACCCCAGCCCCATCCTCAGCCCCAACCTCTGCCCCAGCCCCAATCCCAGCCCCAGTCTTCAGACCTATGCCTCAACTCTTTCTCTCACTCTCTCTCACTCTCTCTCACTCTCCAAAAAAACATTTTTAGCTTTTTGTCCGTGGAGCACCGCTGAGATTAACAACATCATTTAGATATCTCACGGGATACTCAGATATAAAGTTGATGAGATTTATTTACAACTATTCAAATCAGTTGTTTAACTCTTATTCAATTGTTAAAGTCAACTTTACATATCGCAATAATTTATACGCATTTAAATATATTATAGACAGTATATGATAAACAAAACACTCTCTTTCTCTGTGAAACCGAACAACTGACTAGGATCGTAGACTAGATTTATCAATCTGTCAAATCTCATAAAATCACACGTTTCTAAACCTTCATCATTTTTTATGTCTGGATTTACACAAAGAACTTGTCTGGATGCTACAGCAATCAGCTCATTTCCCTGAGATACTACATCAATGCCTAGCTATAAAAATACTTATTTTTTTTACACATGCATACGTTTGATGTTTTATTACAGGAGTAAAAAGCTACAATAATATAGTGTTTTTCTTTTGAAAAGGGGGCATAACAATTCATTTTCCAATTTACTGGTTCATTAAACATAAAGAACATCACATGGTGTCTAGTGTATATCGTAGCAAAACATATGCTGTCAGGTCCAACGCAGGACTAATATGTTAATAAAACACAGTTGTGATAGCGAGTGAGTGGTTCCAGAGCAACATCTCTCTGTGTGTGTGTGTGTGTGTGTGTGTGTGTGTGTGTGTGTGTGTGCGTGTGTGTCAGGCCCAGACAACAGTAATATAACTCTCAAAATGACATTGTGTTTATCAAAAACTCTCTCTCTTCTGGTTCCTCTATCTCAGAGATAATGATCACAGATGACCAAGCATCATTAAGTTTGGGAAAGGCGTGCCACTAACGGGACACCTCGACAACATCCAATGAAATTGCAGAGCACCAAATTCAAATTAAATTACTATAAATATTTAACTTTCATAAAATCACAAGTGTAATTTCATCAAAATAAAGCCTAACTTGTTGTTAATCCAGCCGCCGTGTCAGATTTCAAAAAGGCTTTACGGCGAAAGCAAACCATGCGATTATCTGAGGACAGCGCCCCGTATACCAACACATGAAAAACATTTCAACCAGGCAGGTGCGACATGAAAGTCAGAAATATGCCTTACCTTTGATGATCTTCTTCTGTATGCACTCCAAAAGGTCCCAGTTACATCACAAATGGTCCTTTTGTTTGATTAATGTCCTTCTTTATATCCATAAAAACTCAGTTTAACAGGCGCGCTTCAGTCAATAATCCATCCAGTTTCCCTCCATCAAAATGCATACAAAATGAATCCCAAACGTTACTAATAAACTTTTCCAAAACAAGTCAAACAACGTTTATAATCAAACCATAGGTATCCTAATACGCAAATTAACTATACAATTTAAAAGTATGTTCATTACCGGAGATAAATAAGAAAGAAGACGCTTTCTTCCACGCGCTTGGAAACACTACAGCCAAAATGGGAGCCACCTAGAAAAACTACAATTTCTGGATCATTTTTCCAAAAACTAGCCTGAAACTCTTTCTAAAGACTGTTGACATCTAGTGGAAGCCCTAGGAACTGCAATTTGGGAGGACTTGGGCTTATAATTATAGTACTAGCCATTGAAAATAGTTTTTTTGGGGGGGGGGTTGTCCTCTGGGTTTTGCCTGCCATATCAGTTCTGTTATACTCACAAACTTTAGAGTGTTTTCTATCTAAATCTACCAATTATATGCATATTCTAGCTTCTGGGCCTGAGAAACAGGCAGTTTACTTTGGGCACGCTTTTCATCCGAACGTGAAAATATTGCCCCCTATCCCAAATAAGTTTTAAGGAACCAATAGAGCCCCACGGTGGAGGTGTCATAATACCCATAAAACCTAGCTGTCAAACAGGGAAATGGTTCCAATCATTGTTCCTCCATTCATTTTTCTCATAGGAAATTTTAGAAACACTTAACATAAGGGCTGTGATTCGTGGAGGCTTACCCAGGCGTGGCGTTTTAATAACCATGTAAATCTCTCTCGGACAAGGTGACTTTTATCAATATATTCAGCTGTGTGTGTGTGTGGCTGAGAAACACCAGTGCTGTGGTTTTAGCCTGTGTGTCTGTAACTGGCAGTGTTTGTAACAGCGCTGCACGCTGTGAGATGTGTCAGAGAAACCAGACAAGTAGACTCTTTAACACCAGTGCCTGTGTGCTGGTTCAGTGAGCAGCTCAGGTCAATCATGTTAGGCAGAAACATTTTATGAAAACAACTGCAGTACATCCTCAATGCTAAAGGCATTTTAGATTATTTTATGTAGCACGCACAGAGAGAGAGAGAGAGAGAGAGGGGTCATAGACAGCTGAGCTCCCACGTTTTCAGCATGTTTTTAAAATATTGATAGATTTAGAGTTAGACTAACTTAGATTTTTTGGCAGGGACAGATACAGGATGCTACCCTATACAACATAACCTTCACTCCAAATCAAAACTCCAACCCTACAACCGGATTTTGGACGGAATTACCTGGAATGCTTCCTACACCCAAGGATTATTATTCCCAAACTATACAGCAAATGCTCTGGGAAACAAACAGAAACCTGAAAATACCATCCAACCTGGAGGTCAATGAGTTATTCTGCCCGCCCTGACCTTGAGCCTGCCTGCCACGCTGTACCGCCTGGACTCTGTACCCACCTGCCTGATCATTCTGCCTGCCCTGACCTTGAGCCTGCCTGTCACGCTGTACCGCCTGGACTCTGTACCCACCTGCCTGATCATTCTGCCCACCCTGACCTTGAGCCTGCCTGCCACGCTGTACCGCCTGGAATCTGATCAGGCAGGTGGGTACATTCTGCCCGCCCTGACCTTGAGCCTGCCTGCCACGCTGTACCGCCTGGAATCTGATCAGGCAGGTGGGTACATTCTGCCCGCCCTGACCTTGAGCCTGCCTGTCACGCTGTACCGCCTGGACTCTGTACCCACCTGCCTGATCATTCTGCCCGCCCTGACATTGAGCCTGCCTGCCACGCTGTACCGCCTGGAATCTGATCAGGCAGGTGGGTACATTCTGCCCACCCTGACATTGAGCCTGCCTGCCACGCTGTACCGCCTGGACTCTGTACCCACCTGCCTGATCATTCTGCCCACCCTGACCTTGAGCCTGCCTGCCACGCTGTACCGCCTGGACTCTGTACCCACCTGCCTGATCATTCTGCCCACCCTGACCTTGAGCCTGCCTGCCACGCTGTACCGCCTGGACTCTAAACTGGTTTGGACCTTTCTCTTGTCCATGACCATTCTCTTCCCTACCCCTTTTGGATTACTAATAAATATCAAAGACTCAAACCATATGCCTCCCGTGTCTGCAACTGGGTCTCACCTTGTGCCCTTATACTGACTGGCTCTCGTTCAGGCAAATGAGAAATAAGTACACTCAGGTTATCCGGAAGGCCAAAGTTAGTTACTTTAAGGAGCAGTTCTCTCTCTGTGGGTCTAACCCCAAGAAGTTCTGGAAAACGGTTAAAGACCTGGAGAATAAACCCTCCTACTCACAGCTGCCCATGTCCCTTAAAGTTAATGATGTGGTTGTTACTGACAAGAAGCACATGGCTGAGCTCTTTAATCACCACTTCTCAGCCATGCCTCCTTGCCCGTACAACATTTCCTAGTCTTCGACCCCTTCTAATGTGAGTATCCCAGATGCTTCTCCCTCTTTTTTTCCCTGCCCCGCAACAAAGTTTCTCCCTGCAGGCAGTCACTGAGCCCAAGGTGCTAAAGGCGCTCCTGAAACTTGACCCCAAATAACCATCTGGGTGAGATGATTTAGACCCTTTCTTCTTTAAGGTTCCTGCCCCTATCATCACTAAGCCTATCTCTGACCTTTTTAGCCTGTCTCTCCTATCTGGGGAGGTTCTCATTGCTTGGAAGGCAGCCACGGTGTGTCCTTTATTTAAAGTGGGAGATCAAGCTGATCCTAACTGTTATAGGCCTATTTCTATTTTGCCCTGTTTATCAAAAGTGTTGGAAAAACTTGTCAATAATCAACTGACTGGCTTTCTTGATGTCTATAGTATTCTCTCTGGTATGCAAACTGGTTTCCGCTCAGGTTATAGATGTGTCACTGCAACCTTAAAGGTCCTCAATGATGTCACCATTGCCTTTTATTCTAAGCAATGTTGTGCTGCTATTTTTATTGACTTGGCCAAAGCTTTTGATATGGTAGACCATTCCATTCTTGTGGGCCGGCTAAGGAGTATTGGTGTCTCTGAGGGGTCTTTGGCCTGGTTCGCTAACTACCTCTCTCAAAGAGTTCAGTGTATAAAGTCAGAAAATCTGCTGTATCAGCCACTGCCTGTCACCAAGGGAGTACCTCAAGGCTCAATCCTAGGCGCCATGCTCTTCTCAATTTACATCAACAACATAGCTCAGGCAGTAGAAAGCTCTCTCATCCATTTAAATGCAGATGATACAGTCTGATACTCAGCTGGCCCCTCCCCGGATTTTGTGTTAACAACAAAGCTTTCTGCTCTACAACAAAGCTTTATTAGTGTCCAAGTTTACTCTACCCTTAATCTGTTTGGGATAGGGGGCAGCATTTTCATGTTTGGATGAAAAGCATGCCCAGAGTAAACCGCCTGCTACTCAGTCCCAGTTGCTAATATATGCATATTATTATATGCATAATAATAGATTTGGATAGAAAACACTCTGAAGTTTCTAAAACTGTTTGAATGATTTATGTGAGTATAACAGAACTCATATGGCAGGCAAAAACCTGAGAAAAATCCAACCAGGAAGTGGGAAATCTGACGTTTGTAGTTTTTCAACTCTTGGCCTATCGAATACACAGTGTCTATGGGGTCAAATTGCACTTCCTAAGGCTTCCACTAGATGTCAACAGTCTTTAGAACCTTGTTTGATGCTTCTACTGTGAAGGAGGGGGGAATGGGAGCTGAATGAGTCAGTGGTCTGGCAGAGTGCCATGAGCTCGTGATGCGCGTCCACGTGAGAGTTAGCTTGGAATTCTCCGGTTGGAACATTATTGAAGATTTATGTTAAAAACATCCTAAAGATTGAATTAGTTTGACATGTTTCTACAGACTGTAACGGAACTTTTTGACTTTTCGTCTGCTCGTGCGTCATGAATTTGGATTACTGGGCTGAACGCGCTAACTAAAAGGACATAAAGATGAACTTTATCGAACCAATCAAACTTTAATTGCGGAACTGGGATTCCTGGGAGTGCATTCTGATGAAGATCATCAAAGGTAAGTTAATATTTATAATGCTATTTCTGACTTCTGTTGACTCCAACATGGCGGATATCTGTTTGGCTTGATTTGTTGTCTGAGTGCCGTACTCAGATTATTGCATGGTTTGCTTTTTCCGTAAAGTTTTTTTGAAATCTGACACAGCGGTTGCATTAAGGAGAAGTATATCTTTAATTCTGTGAATAACAGTTGTATCTTTTATCAATGTTTATTATGAGTATTTCTGTAAATGTATGTGCCTCTCTGCAAAATCACCGGATGTTTTGGAAGCAAAACCTTACTGAACGTAACGCGCCAATGTAAACTGAGATTTTTGGATATAAATATGCACTTTATCGAACAAAACATACATGTATTGTGTAACATGATGTCCTATGAGTGTCATCTGATGAAGATCATCAAAGGTTAGTGATTAATTTTATCTATATTTCTGCTTTTTGTGACTCCTCTCTTTGGCTGGAAAAATGGCTGTGTTTTTGTGTGACTTGGCTCTGACCTAACATAATCGTTTGTGGTGCTTTCACCGTAAAGCCTTTTTGAAATCAGACACTTGTCATGATGTTGGTTTTGTCCTATATTTCTATATATATATATTATTTTTAATCCCAGCCCCCGTCCCCGCAGGAGGCCTTTTGCCTTTTGGTAGACCGTCATTGTAAATAAGAATTTGTTCTTAACTGACTTGCCTAGATAAATGAAGGTTATATGAAAAAATAAACAGATGTGCACAGACAGATAGAAAGACACAGAGCAGGAGACACACAAAGTGACAGACAGAGTGACACAGACAGACACCGAGCTACAGACAGACAGACAGACACAGAGCAGCAGGCAGGCAGACAGACACAGAGCAACAGACAGACAGACAGACAGGCAGACACAGAGCGACAGAAAGACAGGCAGAAAACAGAGCAACAGACAGACAGACAGACAGACAGACAGACAGACAGACAGACAGACAGACACAGAGCAACAGACAGGCAGACAGACAGACACAGAGGAACAGACAGACATACAGACACAGAGCAACAGACAGACACACAGACAGACACAGAGCAAAATACAGACATACAGACACAGAGCAACAGACAGCCAGACAGACAGACACAGAACAACAGACAGACACACAGACAGACACAGAGCTAAATACAGATATACAGACACAGAGCAACAGACAGGCAGACAGACACAGAGGAAAAGACTGACATACAGACAGACACAGAGCAACAGACGGCCAGACAGACAGACAGACACAGAGCAACAGACAGACAGACAGACAGGCAGGCAGGCAGGCAGGCAGGCACAGAGCAGCAGACAGGCAGACATACAGACACAGAGCAAAATACAGACACACAGACATAGAGCAACAGACAGGCAGACAGACACAGAGCAAAAGACTGACATACAGACAGACACAGAGCAACAGACAGACAGACAGGCAGGCAGGCAGGCACAGAGCAACAGACAGACATACAGACACAGAGCAACAGACACAGAGCAAAATACAGACATACAGACAGGCAGACAGACACAGAGGAAAATACTGACATACAGACAGACACAGAGCAACAGATGGCCAGACAGAGACAGACACAGAGCAACAGACAGACAGACAGACAGGCAGGCACAGAGCAGCAGACAGACATACACAGAGCAACAGACAGACAGACAGGCAGACAGAGCAACCAACAGTCAGACAGACACAGAGCAACAGACAGACAGGCAGACACAGAGCAACCGACAGGCAGACAGACACAGAGCAACAGACAGACAGGCAGACAGACACCGAGTAACAGACAGGCACACGGAGAGACACAGAGCAACAGACAGGCAGACAGACAGACACAGAGTAACAGACAGGCAGTTGTCATGCTTTGATGTGTGTGTAGCAGCATCATGGACATAGACACTCAGATTAAGTGCTGAGCTCTTTGAGCCACAGCTATTTGTCAGATCAAAATTGATGCCAATATCTCAATGTCAGGGAGATAGAACTGCAGTGGAGCGGAGAGGGGGAGGGAGTGGAAGAGAGAGAACCGCGGTAACAGTCAGACTCAGAGAGCTAGACCACGGCCAAACCCTAATGTGAGAAACTTTACTAAACATTTTGGGTAAATCTTGAATCATTTATTGAAGCCAATGGTACAGTTGTGGGAAGGTTGTAGTTGCACAAATGTTTTTCAAGCCCTTCTTCTCAATCCAGTCCTCACTGGTTAATATCTCCCATGGGAAGCAGGAGATGATCCAGTCCTCACTGGTTAATATCTCCCATGGGAAGCAGGAGATGATCCAGTCCTCACTGGTTAATATCTCCCATGGGAAGCAGGAGATGATCCAGTCCTCACTGGTTAATATCTCCCATGGGAAGCAGGAGATGATCCAGTCCTCACTGGTTAACATCTCCCATGGGAAGCAGGAGATGATCCAGTCCTCACTGGTTAACATCTCCCATGGGAAGCAGGAGATGATCCAGTCCTCACTGGTTAACATCTCCCATGGGAAGCAGGAGATGATCCAGTCCTCACTGGTTAACATCTCCCATGGGAAGCAGGAGATAATCCAGTCCTCACTGGTTAATATCTCCCATGGGAAGCAGGAGATGATCCAGTCCTCACTGGTTATATCTCCCATGGGAAGCAGGAGATGATCCAGTCCTCACTGGTTAATATCTCCCATGGGAAGCAGGAGATGATCCAGTCCTCACTGGTTAACATCTCCCATGGGAAGCAGGAGATGATCCAGTCCTCACTGGTTAACATCTCCCATGGGAAGCAGGAGATGATCCAGTCCTCACTGGTTAACATCTCCCATGGGAAGCAGGAGATGATCCAGTCCTCACTGGTTAACATCTCCCATGGGAAGCAGGAGATAATCCAGTCCTCACTGGTTAATATCTCCCATGGGAAGCAGGAGATGATCCAGTCCTCACTGGTTAATATCTCCCATGGGAAGCAGGAGATGATCCAGTCCTCACTGGTTAATATCTCCCATGGGAAGCAGGGGATGATCCAGTCCTCACTGGTTAATATCTCCCATGGGAAGCAGGAGATGATCCAGTCCTCACTGGTTAACATCTCCCATGGGAAGCAGGTGGTGATCCAGGCCTCACTGGTTAATATCTCCCATGGGAAGCAGGTGATGATCCAACCCTCACTGGTTAACATCTCTAAAGGGAAGACTGGGGCTAGGCTTGGGCTAGGCTGTAGTTATATGATGAAAGGTATTGTACTGTGGCTATGCTAAAGTTATATGATGAGAGGTAGCATGCTGGGGCTGACCTTCGGCTAGCAGACAGAGTACTTTGTCACAGAAACACAGAGCTGAGAGCTATAAAGTAACTGAGAGCTATAAAGCAGCTGAGAGCTATAAAGCAGCTGAGAGATATAAAGCAGCTGAGTTAAGAGCTACAAAGCAGCTGAGAGCTATAAAGTAACTGAGTTAAGAGCTATAAAGCAGCTGAGTTAAGAGCTATAAAGCAGCTGAGTTAAGAGCTACAAAGCAGCTGAGTTAAGAGCTACAAAGCAGCTGAGAGCTATAAAGCAGCAGAGAGATATAAAGCAGCTGAGTTAAGAGCTACAAAGCAGCTGAGAGCTATAAAGCAGCTGAGAGATATAAAGCAGCTGAGTTAAGAGCTACAAAGCAGCTGAGAGCTATAAAGCAGCAGAGAGCTATAAAGCAGCTGAGAGCTATAAAGCAGCTGAGAGATATAAAGCAGCTGAGAGCTATAAAGCAGCTGAGAGCTATAAAGCAGCAGAGAGCTATAAAGCAGCAGAGAGCTATAAAGCAGCTGAGAGATATAAAGCAGCTGAGAGCTATAAAGCAGCAGAGAGCTATAAAGCAGCTAAGTTAAGAGCTATAAAGCAGCTGAGAAATATCAAGCAGCTGAGAGCTATAAAGTAGCTGAGAGCTATAAAGCAGCTGAGTTAAGAGCTATAAAGCATCTGAAAGCTATAAAGCAGCTGAGAGCTATAAAGCAGCTCAGAGCTATACAGCAGCTTAGAGCTATTAAGCAGCTGAGTTAAGAGCTATAAATCAGCTGAGAGCTATAAATCAGCTGAGAACTATAAAGCAGCTCAGAGCTATAAAGCAGCTGAGCAATATCAAGCAGCTGAGAACTATAAAGCAGCTCAGAGCTATAAAGCAGCTGAGCAATATCAAGCAGCTGAGAACTATAAAGCAGCTCAGAGCTATAAAGCAGCTGAGAGCTATAAAGCAGCTGAGTTAAGAGCTATAAATCAGCTGAGAGCTATACATCAGCTGAGAACTATAAAGCAGCTCAGAGCTATAAAGCAGCTCAGAGCTGTAAAGCAGCTGAGAGCTATAAAGCATCTCAGAGCTATAAAGCAGCTGAGAGCTATAAAGCAGCTGAGAGCTGTAAATCAGCTGAGTTAAGAGCTATAAAGCAGCTGAGTTAAGAGCTATAAAGCAGCTGAGAGCTACAAAGCAGCTCAGAGCTGTAAAGCAGCTGAGGGCTATAAATCAGCAGAGAGCTATAAAGCAGCTGAGTTAAGAGCTATAAAGCAGCTGAGAGCTATAAAGCAGCTCAGAGCTATAAAGCAGCTGAGGGCTATAAAGCAGCTGAGAGCTATAAAGCAGCTGAGGGCTATAAAGCAGCTGAGTTAAGAGCTATAAAGCAGCTGAGAGCTATAAAGCAGCTGAGAGCTATAAAGCAGCTGAGGGCTATAAAGCAGCTGAGAGCTGTAAAGCAGCTGAGTTAAGAGCTATAAAGCAGCTGAGATAAGAGCTATAAAGCAGCTGAGAGCTATAAAGCAGCTGAGAGCTATAAAGCAGCTCAGAGCTGTAAAGCAGCTGAGAGCTATAAAGCAGCTCAGAGCTATAAAGCAGCTGAGGGCTATAAAGCAGCTGAGAGCTGTAAAGCAGCTGAGTTAAGAGCTATAAAGCAGCTGAGTTAAGAGCTATAAAGCAGCTGAGAGCTATAAAGCAGCTGAGAGCTATAAAGCAGCTGAGAGCTATAAAGCAGCTCAGAGCTATAAAGCAGCTGAGTTAAGAGCTATAAAGCAGCTGAGAGCTATAAAGCAGCTGAGTTAAGAGCTATAAAGCAGCTGAGAGCTATAAAGCAGCTGAGAGCTATAAAGCAGCTCAGAGCTATAAAGCAGCTGAGTTAAGAGCTATAAAGCAGCTGAGAGCTATAAAGCAGCTGAGTTAAGAGCTATAAAGCAGCTGAGAGCTATAAAGCAGCTGAGTTAAGAGCTATAAAGCAGCTGAGAGCTATAAAGCAGCTGAGAGCTCTGGTCACAAAGAGACAGAACAGAGTTGATACACCACTCTATTACTGCTTTGTCTCAGACAGTGTTTAGTGGAGGAAGAGAGACCGGAGTGGTGCACACACTCTCACACATACATTTGAACAGATTTCCCTGCTCCCTCCCTGGCCCAACCCAGCCAGCCCCCAGCTAAGTCAACTTGTTGTGTGTGATCCCTATTCTAATTCTGTCTTCCCTGGATCCAGGTTGGATCCACACAGTTTTGCTTTTTAAGGATGTAATGAAGCTCTGACTGAGGAACAACAGAGTCTGATCCAACAGGAATACACATCATGACAAACCAACAGAGACAGACTTTTGTTGCATTGTCAGCTCTACCTCGGTTTGACATGAATCAAATAAAAATACACCACACAGCTATTTAAGGAAGGGACAAATCTTTTTAGTCATTTGTCAACAAAGTTGTGAACTTGTATCGTCCTGAAATAAAGAAGGAATTTCTTCTACATACTTGGGTTGTACAGTATTTAGCTCAGATGTTGGTCAAACAACTTTCATCCTATTGCTCTGTTTAAGGGTTGTAAATCTGAAAGCTCATCTCACTGAATAAGAAGCCTGTAGGATAAAGGCTGTACCACCCCTAAGTGTGTGGATGTTTATTAGGAACCTGTACCACCCCTAAGTGTGTGGATGTTCATTAGGAACCTGTACCACCCTTGAGTTTGTGGATGTTCATTAGGAACCTGAACCACCCCTGAATGTGTGGATGTTCATTAGGAACCTGTACCACCCTTGAGTTTGTGGATGTTCATTAGGAACCTGTACCACTCCTGAGTATGTGGATGTTCATTAGGAACCTGCATCACTCCTGAGTATGTGGATGTTCATTAGGAACCTGTACCACTCCTGAGTGTGTGGATATTCGTTAGGAACCTGTACCACTCCTGAGTGTGTGGATGTTCATTAGGAACCTGCATCACTCCTGAGTGTGTGGATATTTATTAGGAACCTGGATCTCTTCGATATCTCTTCTCTACTCTGGTGTTTCTAACCTTTTCTAAGGGTTTCTAAGCCCATGTGTGTCTTGTTACAGCTGAGTCACAGGCATCTGATGGTTTATGGTGCGTAACACTGAGAATGCGTCTCAGGTCAGATCTGACTGCTGAGGTTATTCAGGGAGACACACGGAGGCTGACACTGACTGATAGAACAGGGCCATATCTATTATACTGTTATACTGTTATAATAGGGACACAATATATTTGTAATACTAACAGCGTCGCAATACTATATACCGTACAGTGTATTCTATTGTAATAACAGGGTAACAATAGTATTATCTGGTATATAGATATAACAGTGTAACAAATCAATGATACTGTTGTATATTGGTTATACTGTGTTATAACATGGTAACAAATCAACAATGCCATTGTATATCTGTTATACTGTGTTATAACAGGGTAACGATACTATTATATAGCCTATATTTTCTACTGGATTATAACAGGATAACAATACTATTATATAGTCTGTTGTACTGGATTATAACAGGATAACGATACTATTATATAGTCTGTTGTACTGGATTATAACAGGATAACAATACTATTATATAGTCTGTTGTACTGGATTATAACAGGGTAACAATACTATTATATAGTCTATCTGTTGTACTGGATTATAACAGGGTAACAATACTATTATATAGTCTGTTGTACTGGATTATAACAGGGTAACAATACTATTATATAGTCTATCTGTTGTACTGGATTATAACAGGATAACAATACTATTATATAGTCTGTTGTACTGGATTATAACAGGGTAACAATACTATTATATAGTCTGTTGTACTGGATTATAACAGGGTAACAATACTATTATATAGTCTATCTGTTGTACTGGATTATAACAGGATAACGATACTATTATATAGTCTGTTGTACTGGATTATAACAGGATAACAATACTATTATATAGTCTGTTGTACTGGATTATAACAGGATAACAATACTATTATATAGTCTGTTGTACTGGATTATAACAGGATAACAATACTATTATATAGTCTATCTGTTGTACTGGATTATAACAGGGTAACAATACTATTATATAGTCTGTTGTACTGGATTATAACAGGATAACGATACTATTATATAGTCTGTTGTACTGGATTATAACAGGATAACAATACTATTATATAGTCTGTTGTACTGGATTATAACAGGATAACGATACTATTATATAGTCTGTTGTACTGGATTATAACAGGATAACAATACTATTATATAGTCTGTTGTACTGGATTATAACAGGATAACAATACTATTATATAGTCTGTTGTACTGGATTATAACAGGATAACAATACTATTATATAGTCTGTTGTACTGGATTATAACAGGATAACAATACTATTATATAGTCTGTTGTACTGGATTATAACAGGATAACGATACTATTATATAGTCTGTTGTACTGGATTATAACATGGTAACGATACTATTATATAGTCTGTTGTACTGGATTATAACATGGTAACGATACTATTATATAGTCTGTTGTACTGGATTATAACAGGATAACAATACTATTATATAGTCTATCTGTTGTACTGGATTATAACAGGGTAACAATACTATTATATAGTCTGTTGTACTGGATTATAACAGGATAACGATACTATTATATAGTCTGTTGTACTGGATTATAACAGGGTAACGATACTATTATATAGTCTGTTGTACTGGATTATAACAGGATAACAATACTATTATATAGTCTATCTGTTGTACTGGATTATAACAGGGTAACAATACTATTATATAGTCTGTTGTACTGGATTATAACAGGATAACGATACTATTATATAGTCTGTTGTACTGGATTATAACAGGGTAACGATACTATTATATAGTCTGTTGTACTGGATTATAACAGGGTAACAATACTATTATATAGTCTGTTGTACTGGATTATAACAGGGTAACAATACTATTATATAGTCTGTTGTACTGGATTATAACAGGATAACGATACTATTATATAGTCTGTTGTACTGGATTATAACAGGATAACAATACTATTATATAGTCTGTTGTACTGGATTATAACAGGGTAACAATACTATTATATAGTCTGTTGTACTGGATTATAACAGGGTAACAATACTATTATATAGTCTGTTGTACTGGATTATAACAGGGTAACAATACTATTATATAGTCTGTTGTACTGGATTATAACAGGATAACAATACTATTATATAGTCTGTTGTACTGGATTATAACAGGATAACAATACTATTATATAGTCTGTTGTACTGGATTATAACAGGATAACAATACTATTATATAGTCTGTTGTACTGAATTATAACATGGTAACAATACTATTATATAGTCTGTTGTACTGGATTATAACAGGATAACAATACTATTATATAGTCTATCTGTTGTGCTTGATTATAACATGGTAACGATACTATTATATAGTCTGTTGTACTGGATTATAACAGGATAACAATACTATTATATAGTCTGTTGTACTGGATTATAACAGGATAACAATACTATTATATAGTCTGTTGTACTGGATTATAACAGGGTAACAATACTATTATATAGTCTGTTGTACTGGATTATAACAGGGTAACAATACTATTATATAGTCTATCTGTTGTACTGGATTATAACAGGATAACGATACTATTATATAGTCTGTTGTACTGGATTATAACAGGATAACAATACTATTATATAGTCTGTTGTACTGAATTATAACAGGATAACAATACTATTATATAGTCTATCTGTTGTACTGGATTATAACAGGATAACAATACTATTATATAGTCTATCTGTTGTACTGGATTATAACAGGATAACGATACTATTATATAGTCTGTTGTACTGGATTATAACATGGTAACGATACTATTATATAGTCTGTTGTACTGGATTATAACAGGATAACAATACTATTATATAGTCTGTTGTACTGGTTTATAACAGGGTAACAATACTATTATATAGTCTGTTGTACTGGTTTATAACAGGGTAACAATACTATTATATAGTCTGTTGTACTGGATTATAACAGGATAACGATACTATTATATAGTCTGTTGTACTGGATTATAACAGGATAACAATACTATTATATAGTCTGTTGTACTGGTTTATAACAGGGTAACAATACTATTATATAGTCTGTTGTACTGGATTATAACAGGGTAACGATACTATTATATAGTCTGTTGTACTGGATTATAACATGGTAACGATACTATTATATAGTCTGTTGTACTGGATTATAACAGGGTAACTATACTATTATATAGTCTGTTGTACTGGATTATAACAGGATAACAATACTATTATATAGTCTGTTGTACTGGATTATAACAGGATAACAATACTATTATATAGTCTATCTGTTGTACTGGATTATAACAGGGTAACAATACTATTATATAGTCTGTTGTACTGAATTATAACAGGATAACAATACTATTATATAGTCTGTTGTACTGGATTATAACAGGGTAACAATACTATTATATAGTCTGTTGTACTGGATTATAACAGGATAACAATACTATTATATAGTCTATCTGTTGTACTGGATTATAACAGGATAACAATACTATTATATAGTCTGTTGTACTGGATTATAACAGGGTAACAATACTATTATATAGTCTGTTATACTGGATTATAACAGGGTAACAATACTATTATATAGTCTGTTATACTGGATTATAACAGGATAACAATACTATTATATAGTCTGTTGTACTGGATTATAACAGGATAACAATACTATTATATAGTCTGTTGTACTGGATTATAACAGGGTAACGATACTATTATATAGTCTGTTGTACTGGATTATAACAGGATAACAATACTATTATATAGTCTGTTGTACTGGATTATAACAGGGTAACAATACTATTATATAGTCTGTTGTACTGGATTATAACAGGATAACAATACTATTATATAGTCTATCTGTTGTACTGGATTATAACAGGATAACAATACTATTATATAGTCTGTTGTACTGGATTATAACAGGATAACAATACTATTATATAGTCTATCTGTTGTGCTTGATTATAACAGGATAACAATACTATTATATAGTCTGTTGTACTGGATTATAACAGGATAACAATACTATTATATAGTCTATCTGTTGTGCTTGATTATAACAGGATAACAATACTATTATATAGTCTGTTGTACTGGATTATAACAGGATAACAATACTATTATATAGTCTGTTGTACTGGATTATAACAGGATAACAATACTATTATATAGTCTGTTGTACTGGATTATAACAGGATAACAATACTATTATATAGTCTGTTGTACTGGATTATAACAGGATAACAATACTATTATATAGTCTGTTGTACTGGATTATAACAGGATAACAATACTATTATATAGTCTATCTGTTGTACTGGATTATAACAGGGTAACAATACTATTATATAGTCTGTTGTACTGAATTATAACAGGATAACAATACTATTATATAGTCTATCTGTTGTATTGGATTATAACAGGGTAACAATACTTTTATATAGTCTATCTGTTGTACTGGATTATAACAGGGTAACAATACTATTATATAGTCTATCTGTTGTACTGGGGCAACAGACACAACACACTCACCAGCAAACTGTCTGTAGGGTTTAAGAGTGTTCCCATATGTTTTTGAATAGCCTACAGCAGGATTAGGCAACTACATTCAGCCGCAGAACTTAACTTTAATAATTTGTACACTACAAATTGACCACAACTAAGTCCAAAAAGAGATTGTATTTGAAAATAACAATACTTTCATACCTTGAATATATTGAGACAAGATCACATATGTCTCTTTTTTACATTTGTGGGAATACTTGCGAACAGATTTCAGAAATTAAACACATTTCTAGCTGAATTCCAGGTGATTTTACAGTATTTTCTTTTTACCAAAAACAAAAATCTTAAAATGTACTAAAAACTTTGGGGGGGCCAAAATAAATAAATCGCTAGCCATGGCAGAACACTGACATTCCTGTATTGCAGGAAATCCCGCACAGAATGAGCAGTATGGCTGGTGGCATTGTCATGCTGGCGGGTCATGTCAGGATGAGCGTGCAGCAATGACAAGCTCAGTCAGACGATACTGTCACACACCGCCCCAGACCATGACGGACCCTCCACCTCCAAATCGATCCTGCTCCAGAGAACAGGCCTCGGTGTAACGCTCATTCCTTCGACGATAAACGCGAATCCGACCATCACCGCTGGTGAGACAAAACCACGACTCGTCAGCGAAGAGCACTTTTTGCCAGTCCTGTCTGGTCCAGCGACGGTGGGTTTGTGCCCATAGGCGACGTTGTTGCAGGTGATGTCTGGTGAGACCTGCCTTAAACAGGCATACAAGCTCTCAGTCCAGCCTCTCTCAGCTTATTGCGGACAGTCTGAGCACTGATGGTGGGATTGTGCATTCCTGGTGTAACTCGGGCAGTTGTTGTTGCCATCCTGTACCTGTCCCGTAGGTGTGATGTTCAGCTGTACCGATCCTGTGCAGGTGTTGTTACACGTGGTCTGCCACTGCGAGGATGATCAGCTGTCCATCCTGTAGCGCTGTCTTAGGTGTCTCACAGTACGGACATTGACATTTATTGCCCTGGCCACATCTGCAGCCCTCATGCCTCCTTGCAGCTTGCCTAAGGCACGTACACGCAGATGAGCAGGGACCCTGGGCATCTTTCTTTTGGTGTTTTTCAGAGTCAGTAGAGAGGCCTCTTTAGTGTCCTAAGTTTTTATAACTGTGACCTTAATTGCCTACCGTCTGTAGGCTGTTAGTGTCTTAACGACCGTTCCACAGGTGCATCATTAATTGTTTATGGTTCATTGAACAAGCATGGGAAAAAGTGTTTAAACCCTTTACAATGAAGATCTGTGAAGTTATTTGGATTTTTACAAATGATCTTTGAAAGACAGGGTCCTGAAAAAGGGGCATTTCTTTTTTTGCTGAGTTTACTATTTAGAACATACTGTTAAATAAAAACCTAATGCAGTAAGCAACAAATATCAGCATACTAGGCTCATCCTACTGAGAATGCGTCATCTCATGCACAATTGTGTTGATTCCTGCCATTCTTTCATTTTGGTACTTAAAATGTAGGATAGCAAAAGGCAAAAATGTCATTATTATCTGGTGAGTGGTTGATCCTTCTTGGTTGCGTGACATCATTCCTAGTCCTTACCAAAACGCAAAACACTGGCGGGCAATTTCTCTCACCTCGGATCTAAAACCAGTAGTAACCACCAACTTTAATGACAGTTATCTTACGTTTTTAATAAAACAGTTCAGCTAGCAATACTAGGTAGCTAGCTAGCTAACGTTAGCTGGACTACATCTAGACTCGGAAGTTCATGCATGGCCACATAGACACGGGATTCAGGGGCCAGCTGGTTAGATATGATTCTACCATGGGCAACAACAACTGGATGCTAGTTTGTTTTCAACAAAATATGTACAACTCATAGCTGTATAGTTGATCCAGTGACCATCGCATTTAGAAGGATAGCTACTGACTGAAATGTAGCTAGCTCACTGGCCAGGCAGTAGCCACTACTCGCCAGCTAATTGTCGATTTCCTATTCTTTGGAACATTTGGGTTGACTTGCTCATATCAAGCAACAGACAGTTTGTATACATTGTTTTAATAATAATTTGTGGATTTGTTTTATGAATAATTGGTATGTAGCTGTGTCTGTCTGTCTGCCTGCCTGTCTGTCTGTCTGTCTGGCTGCCTGTGTCTGTCTGTCTGCCTGTCTGCCTGCCTGTCTGTCTGTCTGTCTGGCTGCCTGTGTCTGTCTGTCTGCCTGTCTGCCTGCCTGTCTGTCTGTCTGTCTGTCTGTCTGTCTGTGCAGCGGTTGTGTTCAAGGCTGATTAGTCCCCCAAGCCCTACTCACTTCACCTCACTTCACCTCGGCCCTGCCCTGTCCTGCCCACCACACCCCACCTCACTTCACCTCGGCCCTGCCCTGTCCTGCCCTGCCCACCTCACTTCAGCTCGACCCTGCCCTGTCCAGTCCACCCAACCTCACTTCACCTCGGCCCTGCCCTGCCCTGCCCACCTCACCCCACCTCACTTCACCTCGGCCCTGCCCTGCCCTGCCCACCTCACCCCACCTCACTTCACCTCGGCCCTGCCCTGCCCTGCCCACCTCACCCCACCTCACTTCACCTCGGCCCTGCCCTGCCCACCTCACCCCACCTCACTTCACCTCGGCCCTGCCCTCCCCACCCCACCTCACTTCACCTCGGCCCTGCCCTGCCCTGCCCTGCCCACCTCACCCCACCTCACTTCACCTCGGCCCTGCCCTGCCCACCTCACCCCACCTCACTTCACCTCGGCCCTGCCCTACCCACCTCACCCCACCTCACTTCACCTCGGGCCCTGCCCTGCCCACCTCACCCCACCTCACTTCACCTCGGCCCTGCCCTCCCCAGCCCACCTCACCTCACTTCCACTCAGCCCTGCCCTGCCCAGCCCACCTCACCTCACTTCACCTCGGCCCTGCCCTGCCCTGCCCACCTCACCCCAACTCACTTCACCTCGGCCCTGCCCTGCCCTGCCCTGCCCACCTCACCCCACCTCACTTCACCTCGGCCCTGCCCAGCCCACCTCACCTCACTTCACCTCAGCCCTGCCATGCCCAGCCCACCTCACCTCACTTCACCTCGGCCCTGCCCTGCCCTGCCCACTTCACCCCACCTCACTTCACCTCGGCCCTGCCCAGCCCAACTCACCTCACTTCACCTCAGCCCTGCCCTGCCCAGCCCACCTCACCTCACTTCACCTCGGCCCTGCCCTGCCCTGCCCTTCCCACCTCACCCCACCTCACTTCACCTCGGCCCTGCCCTGTCCTGCCCACCTCACCCCACCTCACTTCACCTCAGCCCTGCCCTGCCCAGCCCACCTCACCCCACCTCACTTCACCTTAGCCCTGCCCAGTCCTGCCCACCTCACCCCACCTCACTTCACCTCAGCCCTGCCCTGTCCTGCCCACCTCACCCCACCTCACTTCACCTCAGCCCTGCCCTGTCCTGCCCACCTCACCCCACCTCACTTCACCTCGGCCCTGCCCTGCCCAGCCCACCTCACCTCACTTCACCTCAGCCCTGCCCTGCCCAGCCCACCTCACCTCACTTCACCTCGGCCCTGCCCTGCCCTGCCCTGCCCACCTCACCCCACCTCACTTCACCTCGGCCCTGCCCACCTCACCCCACCTCACTTCACCTCGGCCCTGCCCTCCCCAGCCCACCTCACCTCACTTCCACTCAGCCCTGCCCTGCCCAGCCCACCTCACCTCACTTCACCTCGGCCCTGCCCTGCCCTGCCCACCTCACCCCAACTCACTTCACCTCGGCCCTGCCCTGCCCTGCCCACCTCACCCCACCTCACTTCACCTCGGCCCTGCCCAGCCCACCTCACCTCACTTCACCTCAGCCCTGCCCTGCCCAGCCCACCTCACCTCACTTCACCTCGGCCCTGCCCTGCCCTGCCCACTTCACCCCACCTCACTTCACCTCGGCCCTGCCCAGCCCACCTCACCTCACTTCACCTCAGCCCTGCCCTGCCCAGCCCACCTCACCTCACTTCACCTCGGCCCTGCCCTGCCCTGCCCTGCCCACCTCACCCCACCTCACTTCACCTCGGCCCTGCCCTGTCCTGCCCACCTCACCCCACCTCACTTCACCTCAGCCCTGTCCTGCCCACCTCACCCCACCTCACTTCACCTCGGCCCTGCCCTGTCCTGCCCAGCCCACCTCACCTCACTTCACCTCAGCCCTGCTCAGCCCAGCCCACCTCACCCCACCTCACTTCACCTCGGCCCTGCCCTGTCCAGTCCACCCAACCTCACTTCAGCTCGGCCCTGCCCTGCCCTGCCCTGCCCACCTCACCCCACCTCACTTCATCTCGGCCCTGCCCTGCCCTGCCCACCTCACCCCCTCTCACTTCACCTCTGCCCTGCCCTGCCCACCTCACCCCAACTCACTTCACCTCGGCCCTGCCCTGCCCTGCCCACCTCACCCCACCTCACTTCACCTCGGCCCTGCCCTGCCCACCTCACCCCACCTCACTTCACCTCGGCCCTACGCTGCCCACCTCACCCCATCTCACTTCAACCCGGCCCTGCCCTGCCCTGCCCTGCCCACTTCACCCCACCTCACTTCACCTCGGCCCTGCCCTGCCCAGCCCACCTCACCTCACTTCACCTCGGCCATACCCTGCCCTGCCCACCTCACCCCACCTCACTTCACCTCAGCCCTGCTCAGCCCACCTCACCTCACCTCACTTCACCTCGGCCCTGCCCTGCCCTGCCCAGCCCACCTCACCTCACTTCACCTTGGCCCTGCTCAGCCCACCTCACCTCACTTCACCTCGGCCCTGCCCTGCCCAGCCCACCTCACTTCACCTCGGCCCTGCCCAGCCCACCTCACCCCACCCCACCTCACTTCACCTCGGCCCTGCCCTGTCCAGTCCACCTCACCTCACTTCACCTCGGCCCTGCTCAGCCCAGCCCACCTCACCTCACTTCACCTCGGCCCTGCCCTGCCCAGCCCACCTCACCTCACTTCACCTCGGCCCTGCCCTGCCCAGCCCACCTCACCTCACTTCACCTCGGCCCTGCCCTGCCCAGCCTAGCTCACCTCACTTCACCTCGGCCCTGCCCTGCTCAGCCCACCTCACCTCACTTCACCTCGGCCCTGCCCTGCCCAGCCCACCTCACCTCACTTCACCTCGGCCCTGCCCTGCCCAGCCCACCTCACTTCACCTCGGCCCTGCCCACCTCACCCCACCTCACTTCAACTCGGCCCTGACCTACCCACCTCACCACACCTCACTTCACCTCGGCCCTGCTCAGCCCAGCCCACCTCACCTCACTTCACCTCGGCCCTGCCCTGCCCAGCCCACCTCACCTCACTTCACCTCGGCCCTGCCCTGCCCAGCCCACCTCACCTCACTTCACCTCGGCCCTGCCCAGCCTAGCTCACCTCACTTCACCTCGGCCCTGCCCTGCTCAGCCCACCTCACCTCACTTCACCTCGGCCCTGCCCTGCCCAGCCCACCTCACCTCACTTCACCTCGGCCCTGCCCTGCCCAGCCCACCTCACTTCACCTCGGCCCTGCCCACCTCACCCCACCTCACTTCAACTCGGCCCTGACCTACCCACCTCACCACACCTCACTTCACCTCGGCCCTGCTCAGCCCAGCCCACCTCACCTCACTTCACCTCACCTCGGCCCTGCTCAGCCCAGCCCAGCCCACCTCACCCCACCTCACTTCACCTCGGCCCTGCCCTGCCCAGCCCACCTCACCTCACTTCACCTCGGCCCTGCCCAGCCCACCTCAACTCACTTCACCTCGGCCCTGCTCAGCCCAGCCCACCTCACCTCGGCCCTGCCCTGCCCAGCCTACCTCACTTCACCTCGGCCCTGCTCAGCCCTGCCCAGCCCACCTCACCCCACCTAGCTTCACCTCGGCCCTGCCCTGCCCTGCCCACCTCACCTCACTTCATCTCAGCCCTGCCCAGCCCACCTCACCTCACTTCACCTCGGCCCTGCCCTGCCCAGCCCACCTCACTTCACCTCGGCCCTGCCCTGCCCAGCCCACCTCACCTCACTTCACCTCGGCCCTGCCCTGCCCAGCCCACCTCACCTCACTTCACCTCGGCCCTGCTCAGCCCAGCCCAGCCCACCTCACCCCACCTCACTTCACCTCGGCCCTGCCCTGCCCAGCCCACCTCACCTCACTTCACCTCGGCCCTGCCCACCTCACCCCACCTCACTTCACATCTGCCCTGCCCTGCCCACCTCACCCCACCTCACTTCACCTCAGCCCTGCCCTGTCCAGCCCACCTCACCCCACCTCACCTCACTTCACCCTGGCCCTGACCTACCCACCTCACCCCACCTCACTTCACCTCGGCCCTGCCCTGTCCAGTCCACCTCACCTCACTTCACCTCGGCCCTGCTCAGCCCAGCCCCCCTCACCTCACTTCACCTCGGCCCTGCCCTGCCCAGCCTAGCTCACCTCACTTCACCTCGGCCCTGCCCTGCTCAGCCCACCTCACCTCACTTCACCTCGGCCCTGCCCTGCCCAGCCCACCTCACCTCACTTCACCTCGGCCCTGCCCTGCCCAGCCCACCTCACTTCACCTCGGCCCTGCCCACCTCACCCCACCTCACTTCAACTCGGCCCTGACCTACCCACCTCACCACACCTCACTTCACCTCGGCCCTGCTCAGCCCAGCCCACCTCACCTCACTTCACCTCGGCCCTGCTCAGCCCAGCCCAGCCCACCTCACCCCACCTCACTTCACCTCGGCCCTGCCCTGCCCAGCCCACCTCACCTCACTTCACCTCGGCCCTGCCCTGCCCAGCCCACCTCACTTCACCTCGGCCCTGCTCAGCCCAGCCCAGCCCACCTCACCCCACCTCACTTCATCTCAGCCCTGCCCTGCCCACCTCACCTCACTTCACCTCGGCCCTGCCCTGCCCAGCCTACCTCACTTCACCTCGGCCCTGCTCAGCCCTGCCCAGCCCACCTCACCCCACCTAGCTTCACCTCGGCCCTGCCCTGCCCTGCCCACCTCACCTCACTTCATCTCAGCCCTGCCCAGCCCACCTCACCTCACTTCATCTCGGCCCTGCCCTGCCCAGCCCACCTCACTTCACCTCGGCCCTGCCCTGCCCAGCCCACCTCACCTCACTTCACCTCGGCCCTGCCCTGCCCAGCCCACCTCAACTCACTTCACCTCGGCCCTGCTCAGCCCAGCCCAGCCCACCTCACCCCACCTCACTTCACCTCAGCCCTGCCCTGCCCAGCCCACCTCACCTCACTTCACCTCGGCCCTGCCCTGCCCAGCCCAGCCCACCTCACTTCACCTCGGCCCTGCCCAGCCCACCTCACCCCACCTCACTTCAACTCGGCCCTGCCCTACCCACCTCACCACACCTCACTTCACCTCGGCCCTGCCCTGTCCAGTCCACCTCACCTCACTTCAACTCGGCCCTGCTCAGCCCAGCCCACCTCACCTCACTTCACCTCGGCCCTGTCCTGCCCAGCCCACCTCACCTCACTTCACCTCGGCCCTGTCCTGCCCAGCCCACCTCACCTCACTTCACCTCGGCCCTGCCCTGCCCAGCCCACCTCACCTAACTTCACCTCGGCCCTGCTCAGCCCAGCCCAGCCCACCTCACCCCACCTCACTTCACCTCGGCCCTGCCCTGCCCAGCCCACCTCACCTCACTTCACCTCGGCCCTGCCCTGCCCAGCCCAACTCACTTCACCTCGGCCCTGCCCTGCTCAGCCCACCTCATTTCACTTCACCTCGGCCCTGCCATGCCCAGCCCACCTCACCTCACTTCACCTCGGCCCTGCCCTGCCCAGCCCAGCCCACCTCACTTCACCTCGGCCCTGCCCAGCCCACCTCACCCCACCTCACTTCAACTCGGCCCTGCCCTACCCACCTCACCACACCTCACTTCACCTCGGCCCTGCCCTGTCCAGTCCACCTCACCTCACTTCAACTCGGCCCTGCTCAGCCCAGCCCACCTCACCTCACTTCACCTCGGCCCTGTCCTGCCCAGCCCACCTCACCTCACTTCACCTCGGCCCTGTCCTGCCCAGCCCACCTCACCTCACTTCACCTCGGCCCTGCCCTGCCCAGCCCACCTCACCTAACTTCACCTCGGCCCTGCTCAGCCCAGCCCAGCCCACCTCACCCCACCTCACTTCACCTCGGCCCTGCCCTGCCCAGCCCACCTCACCTCACTTCACCTCGGCCCTGCCCTGCCCAGCCCACCTCACTTCACCTCGGCCCTGCCCTGCTCAGCCCACCTCATTTCACTTCACCTCGGCCCTGCCATGCCCAGCCCACCTCACCTCACTTCACCTCGGCCCTGCTCAGCCCAGCCCAGCCCACCTCACTTCACCTCGGCCCTGCCCTGCCCAGCCCACCTCACCTCACTTCACCTCGGCCCTGCCCTGCCCAGCCCACCTCACTTCACCTCGGCCCTGCTCAGCCCAGCCCAGCCCACCTCACCCCACCTCACTTCACCTCGGCCCTGCCCTGCCCACCTCACCTCACTTCACCTCGGCCCTGCCCTGCCCAGCCTACCTCACTTCACCTCGGCCCTGCTCAGCCCTGCCCAGCCCACCTCACCCCACCTAGCTTCACCTCGGCCCTGCCCTGCCCTGCCCACCTCACCTCACTTCATCTCAGCCCTGCCCAGCCCACCTCACCTCACTTCACCTCGGCCCTGCCCTGCCCAGCCCATCTCACTTCACCTCGGCCCTGCCCTGCCCAGCCCACCTCACCTAACTTCACCTCGGCCCTGCTCAGCCCAGCCCAGCCCACCTCACCCCACCTCACTTCACCTCGGCCCTGCCCTGCCCAGCCCACCTCACCTCACTTCACCTCGGCCCTGCCCTGCCCAGCCCACCTCACTTCACCTCGGCCCTGCCCTGCTCAGCCCACCTCATTTCACTTCACCTCGGCCCTGCCATGCCCAGCCCACCTCACCTCACTTCACCTCGGCCCTGCTCAGCCCAGCCCAGCCCACCTCACCCCACCTCACTTCACCTCGGCCCTGCCCTGCCCAGCCCACCTCACCTCACTTCACCTCGGCCCTGCCTTGCCCAGCCCACCTCACTTCACCTCGGCCCGGCTCATACCTGCCCAGCCTACCTCACCCCACCTCACTTCACCTCGGCCCTGCCCTGCCCACCTCACCTCACTTCACCTCGGCCCTGCCCTGCCCTGCCTACCTCACTTCACCTCGGCCCTGCTCAGCCCTGCCCAGCCCACCTTACCCCACCTAGCTTCACCTCGGCCCTGCCCTGCCCACCTCACCTCACTTCATCTCAGCCCTGCCCAGCCCACCTCACCTCACTTCACCTCGGCCCTGCCCTGCCCAGCCCACCTCACTTCACCTCGGCCCTGTCCTGCCCAGCCCACCTCACCTCACTTCACCTCGGCCCTGCCCTGCCCAGCCCACCTCACCTAACTTCACCTCGGCCCTGCTCAGCCCAGCCCAGCCCACCTCACCCACCTCACTTCACCTCGGCCCTGCCCTGCTCAGCCCACCTCATTTCACTTCACCTCGGCCCTGCCATGCCCAGCCCACCTCACCTCACTTCACCTCGGCCCTGCTCAGCCCAGCCCAGCCCACCTCACCCCACCTCACTTCACCTCGGCCCTGCCCTGCCCAGCCCACCTCACCTCACTTCACCTCGGCCCTGCCCTGCCCAGCCCACCTCACTTCACCTCGGCCCTGCTCAGCCCAGCCCAGCCCACCTCACCCCACCTCACTTCACCTCGGCCCTGCCCTGCCCAGCCTACCTCACTTCACCTCAGCCCTGCTCAGCCCTGCCCAGCCCACCTCACCCCACCTAGCTTCACCTCGGCCCTGCCCTGCCCTGCCCAGCCCAGCCCACCTCACCTCACTTCACCTCGGCCCTGCCCTGCCCAGCCCACCTCACTTCACCTCGGCCCTGCTCAGCCCAGCCCAGCCCACCTCACCCCACCTCACTTCACCTCGGCCCTGCCCTGCCCAGCCTACCTCACTTCACCTCGGCCCTGCTCAGCCCTGCCCAGCCCACCTCACCCCACCTAGCTTCACCTCGGCCCTGCCCTGCCCTGCCCACCTCACCTCACTTCATCTCAGCCCTGCCCAGCCCACCTCACCTCACTTCACCTCGGCCCTGCCCTGCCCAGCCCACCTCACTTCACCTCGGCCCTGCCCTGCCCAGCCCACCTCACCTAACTTCACCTCGGCCCTGCTCAGCCCTGCCCAGCCCACCTCACCCCACCTCACTTCACCTCGGCCCTGCCCTGCCCAGCCCACCTCACCTCACTTCACCTCGGCCCTGCCCTGCCCAGCCCACCTCACTTCACCTCGGCCCTGCCCTGCTCAGCCCACCTCATTTCACTTCACCTCGGCCCTGCCATGCCCAGCCCACCTCACCTCACTTCACCTCGGCCCTGCTCAGCCCAGCCCAGCCCACCTCACCCCACCTCACTTCACCTCGGCCCTGCCCTGCCCAGCCCACCTCACCTCACTTCACCTCGGCCCTGCCTTGCCCAGCCCACCTCACTTCACCTCGGCCCTGCTCAGCCCAGCCCAGCCCACCTCACCCCACCTCACTTCACCTCGGCCCTGCCCTGCCCACCTCATCTCACTTCACCTCGGCCCTGCCCTGCCCAGCCTACCTCACTTCACCTCGGCCCTGCTCAGCCCTGCCCAGCCCACCTCACCCCACCTAGCTTCACCTCGGCCCTGCCCTGCCCTGCCCTGCCCACCTCACCTCACTTCATCTCAGCCCTGCCCAGCCCACCTCACCTCACTTCACCTCGGCCCTGCCCTGCCCAGCGCACCTCACTTCACCTCGGCCCTGCCCTGCCCAGCCCACCTCACCTCACTTCACCTCGGCCCTGCCCTGCCCAGCCCACCTCACCTCACTTTACCTCGGCCCTGCTCAGCCCAGCCCACCTCACCCACCTCACTTCACCTCGGCCCTGCCTTGCCCAGCCCACCTCACCTCACTTCACCTCAGCCCTGCCCTGCCCAGCCCACCTCACTTCACCTCGGCCCTGCCCAGCCCACCTCACCCCACCTCACTTCAACTCGGCCCTGCCCTACCCACCTCACCACACCTCACTTCACCTCGCCCCTGCCCTGTCCAGTCCACCTCACCTCACTTCACCTCGGCCCTGCTCAGCCCAGCCCACCTCACCTCACTTCACCTCGGCCCTGTCCTGCCCAGCCCACCTCACCTCACTTCACCTCGGCCCTGCCCTGCCCAGCCCACCTCACCTCACTTCACCTCGGCCCTGCTCAGCCCAGCCCAGCCCACCTCACCCCACCTCACTTCACCTCGGCCCTGCCCTGCCCAGCCCACCTCACCTCACTTCACCTCGGCCCTGCCCTGCCCAGCCCACCTCACCTCACTTCACCTCGGCCCTGCCCTGCCCAGCCCACCCCACCTCACTTCACCTCGGCCCTGCCCTGCTCAGCCTAGCTCACCTCACTTCACCTCGGCCCTGCCCTGCTCAGCCTAGCTCACCTCACTTCACCTCGGCCCTGCCCTGCTCAGCCTAGCTCACCTCACTTCACCTCGGCCCTGCCCACCCCACCTCACTTCACCTCGGCCCTGCCCTGCCCAGCCCACCCCACCTCACTTCACCTCGGCCCAGCCTAGCTCACCTCACTTCACCTCGGCCCTGCCCTGCCCAGCCCACCCCACCTCACTTCACCTCGGCCCTGCTCAGCCCAGCCCAGCTCACCCCACTTTACCCCAGCCCAGACCAGGCTAGGCCAGACAGGAACAGAGCAATATGAATCAAATATTTATTAGCTGTATTCATGCCCATGCTGGGCTCTTCAAAGGCCTGTGTGTGTGTGTGTGTGTGTGTGTGTGTGTGTGTGTGTGTGTGTGTGTGTGTGTGTGTGTGTGTGTGTGTGTGTGTGTGTGTGTGTGTGTGTGTGTGTGTGTGTGTGTGTTTGGAGCCTGCATGTCTCCCTGCGTGCCATTGTCAGACACATCTGGGTGGATCCATTTCTCTGCTTTTCAAGGCCAGTTTTTGTTTCGCAAGACTCATCTTCCCCCTCCTCACCAGAGACAGAGGCTACCCTGGTCACACCAACATTCCACAGCCAGATAGACAGGCTTCCCTGGTCACGCCAACATTCCACAGCCAGATAGACAGGCTACCCTGGTCACACCAACATTCCACAGCCAGGTAGACAGGCTTCCCTGGTCACACCAACATTCCACAGCCAGATAGACAGGCTTCCCTGGTCACACCTACATTCCACAGCCAGATAGACAGGCTACCCTGGTCACGCCAACATTCCACAGCCAGACAGACAGGCTTCCCTGGTCACGCCAACACTCCACAGCCAGATAGACAGGCTACCCTGGTCACGCCAACATTCCACAGCCAGATAGACAGGCTACCATGGTCGCATCAACATTCCACAGCCAGATAGACAGTCTACCCTGGTCACGTCAACATTCCACAGCCAGATAGACAGGCTACCCTGGTCACGTCAACATTCCACAGCCAGATAGACAGGTAGACAGGCTACCCTGGTCACGCCAAAATTCCACAGCCAGATAGACAGGCTACCCTGGTCACGCCAACATTCCACAGCCAGACAGACAGGCTACCCTGGTCACACCTACATTCCACAGCCAGATAGACAGGCTACCCTGGTCACGCCAACATTCCACAGCCAGACAGACAGGCTTCCCTGGTCACGCCAACATTCCACAGCCAGATAGACAGGCTACCCTGGTCACGCCAACATTCCACAGCCAGATAGACAGGCTACCATGGTCGCATCAACATTCCACAGCCAGATAGACAGTCTACCCTGGTCACGCCAACATTCCACAGCCAGATAGACAGGCTACCCTGGTCACGTCAACATTCCACAGCCAGATAGACAGGTAGACAGGCTACCCTGGTCACGCCAAAATTCCACAGCCAGATAGACAGGCTACCCTGGTCACGCCAACATTCCACAGCCAGACAGACAGGCTACCCTGGTCACACCTACATTCCACAGCCAGATAGACAGGCTACCCTGGTCACGCCAACATTCCACAGCCAGACAGACAGGCTTCCCTGGTCACGCCAACATTCCACAGCCAGACAGACAGGCTACCCTGGTCACGCCAACATTCCACAGCCAGATAGACAGTCATATGGACAGGTGAGCAGGCAGACAGACAGACAGATAGATAGATAGACAGGCGGGCATGTGAGCAGACAGACAGGTAGACAGGCTACCCTGGCCATGCCAGCATTCCACTGACACACAGACAGATAGACAGACAGACAGGCAGGGAGAGAGACGGGCAGGTGAGCAGACAGGCAGACAGACAGACAGACGGGCAGACATTATTGAAACCTATAGAGTTATTGTTTTGATGTCACACTCCCACATACTAAACCCGTATCTCTGTGGATAGACTAGGTCAGCTTGGGCTACTTCACTGAGGTGTTTAATATGTGCGTGGGTGCGTGCGTGTTTCATGCCAGTTCATTTGTCCTGGCCGTCTGCATCTCCAGCCCCAACTCCCAGCCCCTTGGTTTACTTCATTAGTGGCTGTGTTTACATGGTGTTATGGTTGGCTCTGCCAGAGCCCACACCTGCTTCACTTTACCTCTGTCACTTTGGCTGCCCTAACAGAGACACATGACCCATTACTAGTGTGATTACACTGCAGAGGGAACATTGGACAATAACATCAGGCTGCTCCAGGGAGTCCCAGAGGGGAGAGAGCTAGCTGCTATATGACCGTGTTCCAACAGCCTTATTACTCACTCAACAGACTGGGAGATAACTCACATAGACACAGAGGAATCTGCCAGCTGAGCTCTCTGTCTCTCCGTTTCTTGGTTTCTCTCCCTCTATTTGTTTTTGGTTTCTCTCTCTCTGTTTTTCTGCTCTCTGTTTCTTTCTTCACTTTCTTTCCCCCTCTCTATTTCTCTCTCTCTTTCTCTCTCTCTCTCTCTCTCTCTCTCTCTCTCTCTCTCCCTCTATTGCTTTCTCTCTCTCGCTCTCTCTCTCTCTCTCTCTCTCCCTCTCTCTCTCTCTATTGCAATCTCTCTCTCTCTCTCTCTCTCTCTCTCTCTCTCTCTCTCTCTCTCTCTCTCTCTCTCTCTCTATTGCTTTCTCTCTCTCTCTCTCTCTCTCTCTCTCTCTCTCTCTCTCTCTCTCTCTCTCTATTGCTTTCTCTCTCTCTCTCTCTCTCTCTCTCTCTCTATCTCTGACTAGACATGAGTGACTAAGATCTCAGCAACGTGGACATTGCTCAACCATATTGTTATTAGCAGTAACACATCAGCCGTAAAAACGTTTAGACATGTCTGAGAGTCTAAAGCAGCCCATAAACATACAGTGAGTAGAATGTATAAGTCACCCTCTCTACATCTACTGTTGCTGAGAGTCCACTCAGAGCCACCTGTTAGTAAGAGATGAATCCTACTACACAGACTGGAATTCAATCAAACCTACCCCACCAGTTTACACAGTATCTATCTTTGTTTACAAACTACAACCTGCACAATATCAGTTTGTTTGATTGAATTATATTGAAGTGATGAGTCCTAAGACAACACATACTGTAGCTGTTAAGATGTGGATAATAAAACCAGCCTTACTGTAGCAATTAAGGGGGTATAAAACATATAATATAACATTTGGATCTGTAACATTACTGTAACATTTGGCGGGTCTTATAGATATAGATATACACTAGATAGATCATTCTTACTGTAACAGTTGGCGAGTTAAGGGTTAATTAGGGCTAAGTGCCTTGTCGGTTAGGGGATTCGAACTAGGGACCTGTCGGTTACTGGCTCAATGCTCTAACCCAGCGGTGTCAAACAAATTTTGTTCCAGGAGGGCCTGCCGCCCTATACAGTGTATAGATCAGTCTCACTGTAACAGTTGGTGGGGCCTTATATACATAAATATAGTATATAGACCAGTCTTACTGTCACAGTTGGTGGGGTCCTATAGATAGATATACAGTATATAGACCAGTCTCACTGTCACAGTTGGTGGGGTTTTATAGATAGATATACAGTATATAGATCAGTCTCACTGTAACAGTTGGTGGGGCCTTATATACATAAATATAGTATATAGACCAGTCTTACTGTCACAGTTGGTGGGGTCCTATAGATAGATATACAGTATATAGACCAGTCTCACTGTCACAGTTGGTGGGGTTTTATAGATAGATATACAGTATATAGATCAGTCTCACTGTAACAGTTGGTAGGGTTGTATAGATAGATACACAGTATATAGATCAGTCTTACTGTAACAGTTGGTGGGGTCTTATAGATATATATATATATATATATATACAGTATATAGATCAGTCTTACTGCAACAGTTGGCATGGGGGGGGCAGGTTGGGTTTTCCTGGGGAATACATCTATACATCAACATTCTTTTTTTTAGCAGCGGCGGCCACGATTTAACAGCGGCGGCCACGATTTAGCAGCGGCGGCCACGATTTAACAGCGGCGGCCACGATTTAGCAGCGGCGGCCACGATTTAGCAGCGGCGGCCACGATTTAACAGCGGCGGCCACGATTTAACAGCGGAGGCCACGATTTAGCAGCGGCGGCCACGATTTAACAGCGGCGGCCACGATTTAGCAGCGGCGGCCACGATTTAATAGCGGAGGCCACGATTTAGCAGCGGCGGCCACGATTTAGCAGCGGAGGCCACGATTTAATAGCGGAGGCCACGATTTAACAGCGGCGGCCACGATTTAGCAGCGGCGGCCACGATTTAACAGCGGCGGCCACGATTTAGCAGCGGCGGCCACGATTTAATAGCGGAGGCCACGATTTAGCAGCGGCGGCCACGATTTAGCAGCGGAGGCCACGATTTAATAGCGGAGGCCACGATTTAGCAGCGGCGGCCACGATTTAATAGCGGAGGCCACGATTTAGCAGCGGCGGCCACGATTTAGCAGCGGAGGCCACGATTTAATAGCGGAGGCCACGATTTAGCAGCGGCGGCCACGATTTAATAGCGGAGGCCACGATTTAGCAGCGGCGGCCACGATTTAGCAGCGGAGGCCACGATTTAGCAGCGGAGGCCACGATTTAATAGCGGAGGCCACGATTTAGCAGCGGCGGCCACGATTTAATAGCGGAGGCCACGATTTAGCAGCGGCGGCCACGATTTAGCAGCGGAGGCCACGATTTAGCAGCGGAGGCCACGATTTAGCAGCGGCGGCCACGATTTAGCAGCGGCGGCCACTATTTAATAGCGGAGGCCACGATTTAGCCGCGGAGGCCACGATTTAGCAGCGGCGGCCACGATTTTGCAGCGGCGGCCACGATTTAGCAGCGGCGGCCACGATTTAGCAGCGGAGGCCACGATTTAGCAGCGGAGGCCACGATTTAATAGCGGAGGCCACGATTTAATAGCGGAGGCCACGATTTAGCAGCGGCGGCCACGATTTAGCAGTGGAGGCCACGATTTAATAGCGGAGGCCACGATTTAGCAGCGGCGGCCACGATTTAATAGCGGAGGCCACGATTTAGCAGCGGCGGCCACGATTTAATAGCGGAGGCCACGATTTAATAGCGGAGGCCACAATTTAGCAGCGGCGGCCACGATTTAGCAGCGGAGGCCACGATTTAATAGCGGAGGCCACGATTTAGCAGCGGCGGCCACGATTTAATAGCGGAGGCCACGATTTAATAGCGGAGGCCACGATTTAGCAGCGGCGGCCACGATTTAGCAGTGGAGGCCACGATTTAATAGCGGAGGCCACGATTTAGCAGCGGAGGCCACGATTTAGCAGCGGCGGCCACGATTTAGCAGCGGAGGCCACGATTTAACAGCGGCGGCCACGATTTAACAGCGGCGGCCACGATTTAGCAGCGGCGGTCACGATTTAGCAGCGGCGGCCACGATTTAATAGCGGAGGCCACGATTTAATAGCGGAGGCCACGATTTAGCAGCGGAGGCCACGATTTAGCAGCGGCGGCCACGATTTAGCAGCGGAGGCCACGATTTAGCAGCGGCGGCCACGATTTAGCAGCGGCGGCCACGATTTAGCAGCGGCGGCCACGATTTAGCAGCGGCGGCCACGATTTAACAGCGGAGGCCACGATTTAGCAGCGGCGGCCACGATTTAGCAGCGGAGGCCACGATTTAGCAGCGGAGGCCACGATTTAGCAGCGGAGGCCACGATTTAGCCGCGGCGGCCACGATTTAGCAGCGGAGGCCACGATTTAGTAGCGGAGGCCACGATTTAGCAGCGGCGGCCACGATTTAATAGCGGAGGCCACGATTTAGCAGCGGAGGCCACGATTTAGCAGCGGAGGCCACGATTTAGTAGCGGAGGCCACGATTTAGCAGCGGCGGCCACGATTTAATAGCGGAGGCCACGATTTAGCAGCGGCGGCCACGATTTAGCAGCGGAGGCCACAATTTAATAGCGGAGGCCACGATTTAATAGCGGAGGCCACGATTTAGTAGCGGAGGCCACGATTTAGCAGCGGCGGCCACGATTTCATAGCGGAGGCCACGATTTAGCAGCGGAGGCCACGATTTAGCAGCGGCGGCCACGATTTAGCAGCGGCGGCCACGATTTAATAGCGGAGGCCACGATTTAGCAGCGGAGGCCACGATTTAGCAGCGGAGGCCACGATTTAACAGCGGAGGCCACGATTTAGCAGCGGAGGCCACGATTTAGCAGCGGCGGCCACGATTTAGCAGCGGCGGCCACGATTTAATAGCGGAGGCCACGATTTAGCAGCGGAGGCCACGATTTAGCAGCGGAGGCCACGATTTAGTAGCGGCGGCCACGATTTAATAGCGGAGGCCACGATTTAGCAGCGGAGGCCACGATTTAGCAGCGGAGGCCACGATTTAGCAGCGGAGGCCACGATTTAGCACCGGCGGCCACGATTTAATAGCGGAGGCCACGATTTAGTAGCGGCGGCCACGATTTGATAGCGGAGGCCACGATTTAGCAGCGGAGGCCACGATTTAGCAGCGGAGGCCATGATTTAACAGCGGCGGCCACGATTTAGCAGCGGCGGCCACGATTTAGCAGCGGAGGCCACGATTTAACAGCGGCGGCCACGATTTAACAGCGGCGGCCACGATTTAGCAGCGGAGGCCACGATTCAATAGCGGCGGCCACGATTTAGCAGCGGAGGCCACGATTTAGCAGCGGAGGCCACGATTTAACAGCGGCGGCCACGATTTAGCAGCGGCGGCCACGATTTAGCAGCGGCGGCCACGATTTAGCATCGGCGGCCACGATTTAGCAGAGGCGGGCATGATTTAGCGGCGGTGTGCCGCAGTATATAGGGGAAACAGTGATCTTACTGTAACAGTTGGTGGGGTCTTGTGTCCCGTTGATGTTGCCGTAGTCGTCAACGGTAAGGAACCACTGTGTCCGGCTGAACAGCTGTCGTATGCGTACATCTCCCCCTTCCATGTAGTCGTAGTTCCGTGCATGGCGCTCGTGCTTGGAGCAGTTCATGATGGCGGCTAGCTGCTCGGGTGTGCAGTTGCTGCAGGCCACACACACGCTGCCCAGCAGGAAGATGATGTGAAGGTACAGTCCCGACAGCAAGTTAGGCAGGTTGCATGGCAGTGGCATCCATCTGGGCATTATAATGCACTGCTGTGGGGCGCCACGGACAACATGCTGAAATACTGCTGTCTGCTCCGGCAGACAGAACAGAACAGAGTGCCCTCCAAGCGCAGTTCACTAGGAGCCTGGATGACCTGTGCCCTGACCTGTGACCTGTAACCCCTGGCTGGGGTGCTGAGGCCAGCTGGTGGGAGGTGGAGTGGGTGAAGGGTAGGAGGGTTGGAGAGTGACTAGGCACTTGTGTGATGTCTCTCTCTGTTTGGAGTTGTTGTCTGTCTCTCTATTGTAAGGACACAAGGCTCTAGGTTGATGTCCGTCTGTCTCACTGTCTCTCTGTATGAATGAGGCCAGCCTTTATGTTGATGTCTGTCAGTCTGTCTCAGTGTAATCCTCACTGTGTGTCGGCTGTGTGATCCCGGCAGAGGAGACCGTCATCCAACAGCAGACATGGTCTTGTCTGCTTCCGTCTGTTTCCGGATGTTTCAGGGGTTCTGTGGAGGCCAGAGCTGTGGAAGAGAAGGATGTTAGTGTGTGTTAGATGTCTGCAATTTCTACAGCCTGTAATTTAGACAGCAGTCCAGTGGATGTGGATCTACAGCATACTACGACTCACTCCCACTTGGATAGTCTTTGATTCCCAGACAGTGTTAAAGTGAGGAGTTGAGCTGCAGTGCTGAATGTAACACTGGACATCTGCTTTAGGTTTGTAACCTTGCTCTAGTAGCCGGTCCCTCTTAATCCCAGTGTGTAGTCGTTTACCAAACTGTCCCCAGCCCAGTCTACTGCCTACTGTACTGTACCTTACTGATCTGTGCTTTCAAAACCTATTCAGTTAGCAACAACACTGATTGTGATATGTCTGATTTCATAGATTGTGTTGTCAATGGCTCTATCGGTCTCTGCTACCTTGTTGTTGTCATTTGTCTCAGACAGAGTTGTCTGGAAATGGAAATGGAAGCTGTGCATGCTCAAGATGTGATTCTCAAAAGATGCCAGCTCAAGATGTGATTCTCAAAAGATGCCAGCTCAAGATGTGATTCTCAAAAGATGCCAGCTCAAGATGTGATTCTCAAAAGATGCCAGCTCAAGATGTGATTCTCAAACGATGCCAGCTCAAGATGTGATTCTCAAAAGATGCCAGCTCAAGATGTGATTCTCAAAAGATGCCAGCTCAAGATGTGATTCTCAAAAGATGCCAGCTCAAGATGTGATTCTCAAAAGATACCAGCTCAAGATGTGATTCTCAAAAGATGCCAGCTCAAGATGTGATTCTCAAAAGATGCCAGCTCAAGATGTGATTCTCAAAAGATGCCAGCTCAAGATGTGATTCTCAAAAGATGCCAGCTCAAGATGTGATTCTCAAAAGATGCCAGCTCAAGATGTGATTCTCAAAAGATGCCAGCTCAAGATGTGATTCTCAAAAGATGCCAGCTCAAGATGTGATTCTCAAAAGATGCCAGCTCAAGATGTGATTCTCAAAAGATGCCAGCTCAAGATGTGATTCTCAAAAGATGCCAGCTCAAGATGTGATTCTCAAAAGATGCCAGCTCAAGATGTGATTCTCTAAAGATGCCAGCTCAAGATGTGATTCTCAAAAGATGCCAGCTCAAGATGTGATTCTCTAAAGATGCCAGCTCAAGATGTGATTCTCAAAAGATGCCAGCTCAAGATGCGAGTTCAAGTTCTTGAATAAAGTAAAAAAAGGGAACTGAAATGAACTCTCCTTTAGCTGTGTGTGGATAGATGGAAATATCCTAGAGCTGCCATCTCTATATTTATATATATATCTCTAACCTCTATCTGTAATATCTGTATCTGTCTGCAACATGTCTGTAGACTTTCAGTCAGTCTCAGCAGATAAACAGAAACCTCACCAAACTCTGAGCTCCTATACACACATTCACTCATCAATTCACTAAATCACAAATAATCCAACAACTCTTAATTCATTTCCTAATATATTTCCTAAATGTTTTCTTACTGCAGAGCAGTTCTTAACTGAATTGACTGGTTCAATAAAATGTAAATATAAAGAGAACGACTAGAGATGAGTTGAATAAAGTTGTAATAAAAACTTACATTAGTATTGAGCGTCCAGAGATGAAACAGTTAGTGGCGTTCCTCTTCCTTAGAAGCTTTAGAGTTACTGTGATCCCACTGCTCCTGATTACTTACACACAAGCTGTGTGTGTGTAGGTGTGAGTGTCAGAGGAGTCTGTGGGTATGTGGATGTATGTGTGTGTGTGAGAGAGAGAGAGAGAGAGAGAGAGAGAGAGAGAGAGAGAGATAGAAAGAGTGTATGTATGTGTGTGCATGTCCCTGGGACTTCTCAGTTAGTCAGTGCTTTAGCAGCCAGTCTCTCCTCTCTGTAGTGTGAGCTGTGCAACATCCTCCCTGTCCGTCTGTCTGTCTGTTGTGGGCTAGCAGGGAAGGCTAGCTCAGTCAGATAAATGTCTCTCTGACCTCACGCAACAGCAATTAGCTCCCAGCCACTCAGCTGTCACTGGTGGAAAGAGAGGGAGACAGAGAGGGAGAGAGAGAGAGAGGGAGACAGAGAGGGAGAGAGCGAGAGAGGGAGGCAGAGAGGGAGAGAGCGAGAGGGAGAGAGTACCCCGTTCATCACCAACCCTCGCCCCAAAACTCCCCCTTCTGTTCCCCCCTGTTTCTCTCTCTCTCTCTCTCTCTCTCTCTCTCTTTCTCTCTCTCTCTCTCTCTCTCTCTCTCTCTCTCAATTCAATTCAATTCAAGGGCTTTATTGGCATGGGAAACATGTGTTAACATTGCCAAAGCAAGTGAGGTAGATAATATATAAAGTGAAAAACAATCAAAATTAACAGTAAACATTACACATACAGAAGTTTCAAAACAATAAAGACATTACAAATGTCATATTATATATATATACAGTGTTTTAACAATGTACAAATGGTTAAAGGACACTCTCTCTGTATCTCTCTCTCTCTCTCTCTCTGTATTTCTCTCTGTATCTCTATCTCTCTGTTTTTGTCTGTCAGTCGGCCAGTCATCCTGAGAGGGAGCTATAAACATGAAGAAATAGCTGATTTTCTCCTGGTCTGCTCCTGGAAAGTCATTCGTACATTAGCATGCTCTTTCAACGACCAGCGCAGCATCTCTCTCCCCCTTTCCCACCAAATGCCCCCTCACTTAAACGCTTTAGCATTGTTTCAAATGTCAACTCCTGTGTCACTTTAAAGTTAGTTAGAATGATGAGGGCTCTCGTGGCGAGAGGGAGAATGCTGAGGAGTTTCTGCCTCCCTCTCATCTGCTGAACTCAACTGGTGGTCATAAACATCTCATTGATTAGGTGTCAGTCAGGACCCAGCGCGTGTGTGTGTGTGTGTGTGGTTGTGATATTTCAATGTTTTCTGCTCTAGTTATCTTTTATGGTCAAGGTTTTTAATATTTATGTGGCATTGAAACAGTGTTGTTATTTTTTGCAATAAAAAGTTATCCACATGTTAACAAAGCACATCACAAGATGCCTTGACAGCTTTAAAGCCAATAATGATGTAATGGCTACTGTAAACACACAGCACCATATATTATTAACCCAGTCTGAGGTCCTGAGCGCTCTGGAGCAGGTTTTCATCAAGGATCTCTTTGTACTTTTCACTGTTCATCTTTCCCTCGATCCTGACTAGTCTCCCAGTCCCTGCCGCTGAAAAACATCCCCACAGCATGATGCTGCCACTACCATGCTTCACCGTAGGGATGGTCCAGGTTTCTTCCAGATGTGATGCTTGGCATTCAGGCCAAAGAGTTCAATCTTGGTTTCATCAGACCAGAGAATCTTGTTTCTCATGGTCTGAGAGTCCTTTAGGTGCCTTTTGGCAAACTCCAAGCAGACTGTCATGTGCCTGAGGAGTGGCTTCTGTCTGGCCACTCTACGATAAAGGCCTGATTGGTGGAGTGCTGCAGAGATGGTTGTCATTCTGGAAGGTTCTCCCATCTCCACAGAGGAACTCTAGAGCTCTGTCAGGGTGACTCTCCCTGACCAAGGCCCTTCTCCCCTAATTGCTCAGTTTGGGCGGCCAGCTGTAGGAAGAGGCTTGGTGGTTCCAAACTTCTTCCATTTAAGAATGATGGAAATCACTGTGTTCTTGGGGGGGGACTTCAATGTTGCAGAAATGTTTTGGTACCCTTGCCCAGATCTTTGCCTCGACACAATCCTGTCTCGGAGCTCTACAGAAAATTCCTTCAACCTCATGGCTTGGTTTTTGCTCTGACATGCACTCTCAACTGTGGGACCGTATATTGACATACAGTGGGGCAAAAAAGTATTTAGTCAGCCACCAATGTGCAACTTCTCCCACTTAAAAAGATGAGAGAGGCCTGTAATTACAGTGTAAGTGTAAGTACACAGTGCAAGTGTAAGTACACTTCAACTATGACAGACAAAATGAGAAAAAAAATCCAGAAAATCACATTGTAGGATTTTTCATGAATTTATTTGCAAATTATGGTGGAAAATAAGTATTTGGTCAATAACAAAAGTTTATCTCAATACTTTGTTATAAACCCTTTGTTGGCAATGACAGAGGTCAAACATTTTCTGTAACTCTTCACAAGGTTTTCACACACTGTTGCTGGTATTTTGGCCCATTCCTCCATGCAGATCTCCTCTAGAGCAGTGATGTTTTGGGGCTGTTGCTGGGCAACACGGACTTTCAACTCCCTCCAAAGATTTTTTATGGGGTTGAGATCTGGAGACTGGCTAAGCCACTCCGGGACCTTGAAATGCTTCTTACGAAGCCACTCCTTCATTGCCCGTGCGGTGTGTTTGGGATCATTGTCATGCTGAAAGACCCAGCCACGTTTCATCTTCAATGCCCTTGCTGATGGAAGGAGGTTTTCACTCAAAATCTCACGATACATGGCCCCATTCATTCTTTCCTTTACACGGATAAGTCGTCCTAGTCCCTTTGCAGAAAAACAGCCCCAAAGCATGATGTTTCCACCCCCATGCTTCACAGTAGGTATGGTGTTCTTTGGATGCAACTCAGCATTCTTTGTCCTCCAAACACGACGAGTTGAGTTTTTACCAAAAAGTTGTATTTTGGTTTCACCTGACCATATGACATTCTGCCAATCTTCTTTTGGATCATCCAAATGCTCTCTAGCAAACTTCAGACGGGCCTGGACATGTACTGGCTTAAGCAGGGGGACACGTCTGGCACTGCAGGATTTGAGTCCCTGGCGGCGTAGTGTGTTACTGATGGTGGGCTTTGTTACTTTGGTCCCAGCTCTCTGCAGGTCATTCACTAGGTCCCCCCTTGTGGTTCCGGGATTTTTGCTCACCGTTCTTGTGATCATTTTGACCCTACGGGGTGAGATCTTGCGTGGAGCCCCAGATCGAGGGAGATTATCAGTGGTCTTGTATGTCTTCCATTTCCTAATAATTGCTCCCACAGTTGATTTCTTCAAACCAAACTGCTTACCTATTGCAGATTCAGTCTTCCCAGCCTGGTGCATGTCTACAATTTTGTTTCTGGTGTCCTTTGACAACTCTTTGGTCTTGGCCATAGTGGAGTTTGGAGTGTGACAGTTTGAGGTTGTGGACAGGTGTCTTTTATACTGATAACAAGTTCAAACAGGTGCCATTAATACAGGTAACGAGTGGAGGACAGAGGAGCCTCTGTCCTCCACAGTTACAGGTCTGTGAGAGCCAGAAATCTTGCTTGTTTGTAGGTGACCAAATACTTATTTGCAAATAAATTCATTAAAAATCTTACAATGTGATTTTCTGGATTTTTTTCCTAATTTTGTCTGTCATAGTCGACGTGTACCTATGATGAAAATTACAGGTCTCTCTCATCTTTTTAAGTGGGAGAACTTGCACAATTGGTGGCTGACTAAATACTTTTTTGCCCCACTGTACAGTGCCTTGCGAAAGTATTCGGCCCCCTTGAACTTTGCGACCTTTTGCCATATTTCAGGCTTCAAACATAAAGATATAAAACTGTATTTTTTTGTGAAGAATCAACATATGGATATTTCAAACTTTTTTAACAAATCAAAAACTGAAAAATTGGGCGTGCAAAATTATTCAGCCCCCTTAAGTTAATACTTTGTTGCGATTACAGCTGTAAGTCGCTTGGGGTATGTCTCTATCAGTTTTGCACATCGAGAGACTGAATTTTTTTCCCATTCCTCCTTGCAAAACAGCTCGAGCTCAGTGAGGTTGGATGGAGAGCATTTGTGAACAGCAGTTTTCAGTTCTTTCCACAGATTCTCGATTGGATTCAGGTCTGGACTTTGACTTGGCCATTCTAACACCTGGATATGTTTATTTTTGAACCATTCCATTGTAGATTTTGCTTTATGTTTTGGATCATTGTCTTGTTGGAAGACAAATCTCCGTCCCAGTCTCAGGTCTTTCGCAGACTCCATCAGGTTTTCTTCCAAAATGGTCCTGTATTTGGCTCCATCCATCTTCCCATCAATTTTAACCATCTTCCCTGTCCCTGCTGAAGAAAAGCAGGCCCAAACCTTGATGCTGCCACCACCATGTTTGACAGTGGGTATGGTGTGTTCAGGGTGATGAGCTGTGTTGCTTTTACGCCAAACATAACGTTTTGCATTGTTGCCAAAAAGTTCAATTTTGGTTTCATCTGACCAGAGCACCTTCTTCCACATGTTTGGTGTGTCTCCCAGGTGGCTTGTGGCAAACTTTAAACAACACTTTTTATGGATATCTTTAAGAAATGGCTTTCTTCTTGCCACTCTTCCATAAAGGCCAGATTTGTGCAATATACGACTGACTGATTGTTGTCCTATGGACAGAGTCTCCCACCTCAGCTGTAGATCTCTGCAGTTCATCCAGAGTGATCATGGGCCTCTTGGCTGCATCTCTGATCAGTCTTCTCCTTGTATGAGCTGAAAGTTTAGAGGGACGGCCAGGTCTTGGTAGATTTGCAGTGGTCTGATACTCCTTCCATTTCAATATTATCACTTGCACGGTGCTCCTTGGGATGTTTAAAGCTTGGGAAATCTTTTTGTATCCAAATCCGGCTTTAAACTTCTTCACAATAGTATCTCGGACCTGCCTGGTGTGTTCCTTGTTCTTCATGATGCTCTCTGCGCTTTTAACGGACCTCTGAGACTATCACAGTGCAGGTGCATTTATACGGAGACTTGATTACACACAGGTGGATTGTATTTATCATCATTAGTCATTTAGGTCAACATTGGATCATTCAGAGATCCTCACTGAACTTCTGGAGAGAGTTTGCTGCACTGAGAGTAAAGGGGCTGAATAATTTTGCACGCCCAATTTTTCAGTTTTTGATTTGTTAAAAAAGTTTGAAATATCCAATAAATGTCGTTCCACTTCATGATTGTGTCCCACTTGCTGTTGATTCTTCACAAAAAAATACAGTTTTATATCTTTATGTTTGAAGCCTGAAATGTGGCAAAAGGTCGCAAAGTTCAAGGGGGCCGAATACTTTCGCAAGGCACTATATATATAGATGAAAAACAGCAACATTTCATTATTAGGCTACTTCAGAGAGGTGCTGGTTCTTGATATTAGTGCATCTATTAGGCTATTTACAGGTAGTGTGAGTACAGGTAGTGTGGGTACATGTAGTGTGAGTACAAGGAAGTGTGGGTACAGGTAGTGTGAGTACAAGGAAGTGTGGGTACAGGTAGTGTGGGTACAGGTAGTGTGAGTACAAGGAAGTGTGGGTACATGTAGTGTGTGTACAGGTAGTGTGGGTACAGGTAGTGTGGGTACATGTAGAGTGTGTACAGGTAGTGTGTATACAAGTAGTGTGGGTACAGGTAGTGTGGGTACAAGTAGTGTGAGTACAAGGAAGTGTGGGTACAGGTAGTGTGAGTACAAGGAAGTGTGGGTACAGGTAGTGTGGGTACAGGTAGTGTGAGTACAAGGAAGTGTGGGTACATGTAGTGTGTGTACAGGTAGTGTGAGTACAAGGAAGTGTGGGTACATGTAGTGTGTGTACAGGTAGTGTGGGTACAGGTAGTGTGGGTACATGTAGTGTGTGTACAGGTAGTGTGTATACAAGTAGTGTGGGTACAGGTAGTGTGGGTACAAGTAGTGTGGGAATAGGTTGTGTGTGTACAGGTAGTGTTGGTACAGGTAGTATGGGTACAGGTAGTGTGGGTACAGGTCATGTGTGTACAGGTAGTGTGTGTACAGGTAGTGTGGGTACAGGTAATGTGTGTACAGGTAATGTGTGTACAGGTAGTGTGGGTACAGGTAGTGTGTGTACAGGTAGTGTGTGTACAGGTAGTGTGGGTACAGGTAGTGTGTGTACAGGTAGTGTGTGTACAGGTAGTGTGGGTACAGTTAGTGTGGGTACAAGGAAGTGTGGGTACAGGTAGTGTGTATACAAGTAGTGTGGGTACAGGTAGTGTGGGTACAAGTGGTGTGGGTATAGGTAGTGTGGGTACAGGTAGTGTGGGTACAAGGAAGTGTGTGTACAGGTAGTGTGGGTACAAGGAAGTGTGGGTACAGGTATTGTGGGTACAGGTTGTGTGTGTACAGGTAGTGTGTATACAAGTAGTGTGGGTACAGGTAGTGTGGATACAAGTAGTGTGGGTATAGGTTGTGTGTGTACAGGTAGTGTGGGTACAGGTAGTGTTTGTACAGGTAATGTGTGTACAGGTAGTGTGTGTACAGGTAGTGTGGGTACAGGTAATGTGTGTACAGGTAGTGTGTGTACAGGTACTGTGGGTACAGGTAATGTGTGTACAGGTAGTGTGTGTACAGGTAGTGTGGGTACAGGTAATGTGTGTACAGGTAGTGTGTGTACAGGTAGTGTGGGTACAGGTCATGTGTGTACAGGTAGTGTGTGTACAGGTAGTGTGGGTACAGGTAATGTGTGTACAGGTAGTGTGGGTACAGGTAGTGTGGGTACAGGTAGTGTGAGTACAAGGAAGTGTGTGTACAGGTAGTGTGGGTACAGGTAGTGTGTGTACATGTAGTGTGGGTACAGGTCATGTGTGTACAGGTCATGTGTGTACAGGTAATGTGTGTACAGGTAGTGTGGGTACAGGTAGTGTGGGTACAGGTAGTGTGTGTACAGGTAGTGTGGTAATCTGTTTGTTCTCTGCTCAACTCTACTCTGTTCGATCTCTGCTCAACTCTCCTCAGCTCTGTTATCTCTGTTCAGCTCTGCTCAGCTCTACTCTGTTCAGTCTCTGCTCAGCCTCAGCCTCTGCTCTGCCCAGCTCTGTTCAGCTCAGCTGGTCTTTACAGCAGACCAGCACAGGAAGTAGACTGGCCGCAGGCACGACAGACCTGCGTGAGTACACTTCTTTAACTTCTGTACCTCTCTGTCTTTCTTTATCTTACTTACTTTCTCCCCCAGCCTCCTTATCCTCCTCTCTCTCTCTCTCTCTCTCTCTCTCTCTCTCTCTCTCTCTCTCTCTCTCTGTCTCTCTCTCTCTCTCTGTCTCTCTCTCTCTCTCTCTCTCTCTCTCTCTCTGTCTCTCTCTCTCTCTCTCTCTCTCTCTCTCTCTCTCTCTCTCTCTCTCTCTCGCTCTCTCTCTCTCTCTTATCCTCCTCTCTCTCTCTCTCTCTCTCTCTCTCTCTCTCTCTCTCTCTCTCTCTCTCTCTCTCTCTCTCTCTCTCTCTCTCTCTCTTATCCTCTCTCTCTCTCTCTCTCTCTCTCTCTCTCTCTCTCTCTCTCTCTCTCTCTCTCTCTCTCTCTCTTATCCTCCTCTCTCTCTCTCTCTCTCAATTCAATTCAATTCAAGGGCTTTATTGGCATGGGAAACATGTGTTAACATTGCCAAAGCAAGTGAGGTAGATAATATATAAAGTGAATATATAAAGTGAAAAACACATACAGAAGTTTCAAAACAATAAAGACATTACAAATGTCATATTATATATATATATACAGTGTTTTAACAATGTACAAATGGTTAAAGGACACAAGATAAAATAAATAAGCATAAATATGGGTTGTATTTACAATGGTGTTTGTTCTTCACTGGTTGCCCTTTTCTCGTGGCAACAGGTCACAAATCTTGCTGCTGTGATGGCACACTGTGGAATTTCACCCAGTAGATATGGGAGTTTTTCAAAATTGGATTTGTTTTCGAATTCTTTGTGGATCTCTGTAATCTGAGGGAAATATGTCTCTCTAATATGGTCATACATTGGGCAGGAGGTTAGGAAGTGCAGCTCAGTTTCCACCTCATTTTGTGGGCAGTGAGCACATAGCCTGTCTTCTCTTGAGAGCCATGTCTGCCTACGGCAGCCTTTCTCAATAGCAAGGCTATGCTCTCTCTCTCTCTCTCTCTCTCTCTCTCTCTCTCGCTCTCTCTCTGTCTCTCTCAGGTCTTCAGTTTTATAGTAGGTAGGTTATTGAGTAGAGTATGGTAGCTACCAGAGGTATGTGCTGTGTCCAACCCAGAGGTCAGTCTTTAAAACCTCACTTTTCCTGCTAATTGATTCAGCTCATTGTTAAATCTGCAACGGCCAATAGAGCCTGAGAGGGCTGAGGTGCTTGGGATGGGACACGTTACCAGAAACATGCTAACAGAGCTCTGGAGGGCCAAACCTCAACTCTTAAACTCAGCTCCAGATACAGCCTGTCTTCAGGGATAGCCTTCTTACTCAGAGCTGAAGACACCCTATTCTGTATGTATTTCACTATTTTTGGCCAGGGCTCATAGGCCCCATAGGGCTCTGGTCAAAAGTAGTGCACTTTGTAGGGAATTGGGTACAATTTGGGAGGAACAGCCATAGTGAGTTAGACCAGAAGTATTTTTTTAGAATGATTTCCTGAAGACATGAAGCTACAATTACAGGACAGGTTATGTATTTTATTCTCAGATTCCTAAGCAAAGAACACATGATGATGAAATCCTCTTTTTTGTACTTTGTGAAACTATCTAGACCTGCAGTATCAGGGTGAGTGTTGTTACGAGCGTTCAGTCTCTCTAGCTGTATCTTTCCTTATAATGTAGGAGCAGGGTTTATGGACTGTGGCTGATGGGGTGTCTGCAGGGGAGAGTTATGGTTTGGGGACAAACCACTGGTGACAGCTTCCAGGTAACACCTGACTTTTACTGGTTACTGTCTAATCATAGACCCCAAGGTCCAGCAGCTTGTGCTCCAAATGGCACCCTATTCCCTATATAGTGCACTGCCCTATATTGGCCCAGGTGAAGAGTAGTGCACTATAGAGAATAGGGTGCTATTTGGGACATAGCCATACACATGAAACACAGACTGGACCTCAGTCCAACAACAGGTTGGTTAACCAGCAGGTTAGTTACAGTGGAGGCAGGTGAGGGCGGCTCCTAGTATTGATTGGACCAGAACGAGTGGAGTGGCAGCAAACATATGGAACCACATATTGATGTGCTTGGTACCGTTCCATTCGTTCTGGTCCAGCCACTACTATGAACCCTTCCTCCTATTTAAAGTGCCGCCAGCCACCAGTGGTTAGTTGTAATGCCTCTATAGTCTCTTGTGTGAGATTGGGTTCTGGGTGCAGAGATTAGAATGCCTCATTGGCAGGATCAGAATAGGATTTCCATGTTGGTTCTGTCCATTGGTGTTTCCAGTGAACCACTTCTCCTGCTGACACAGTGCTACATCCACTATTAGGCTACCCTGACATCTTCCTCCACACACACACACACACACACACACACACACACACACACACACACACACACACACACACACACACACACACACACACACACACACACACACACACACACACACACACACACACACACACACACACAGCCAGCGCACCACTCTTTAAAAGCATTCCTGGGTGGAGGCGTATCTGTGTTTGTGTGTATGTGTGTGTGTTCCTGCTTCGTTCTGTCTTGTAGTGAAATGAGCAGGTTTACTCTGTGTGTGGATGGATGATATTTAAGGTCAGTTATTCTTAGCCCAGGTTTAGACTGTTTGGGTTTAGCTCTTGCTTTCTAAATTCCACCGTAATTGGGGAGCTCTAGGGATGGAGCCGATAACATTAGCCCTGCACTATAAATAACACACACACACACACACACACAGCATGTCTAACTACCAGATAAGCAGCCCTGTCTCCAACAACACTGGATCAGCTATCAGAGATCAAACATCATCTTACAGTGAAGAACACAAAGAAGATGTGTTGTTCCAGAATCAAAATGGCTTTTACTCATATCCTGTTACTGAAGGAAGATGATGATGATGATTGAAGATGTAACATGACTCACCATGAAACAACAGTATCCTGTGAAGAGGAATAGAACAGTCTGATCTGGAACAGCAGTCAAGGAGAGGACACAGAAAACACACACTCAGACTGTCCCGCTGTAAACCAGCTCTTTAAAGCGTCTCTTCCTGGGTCCTAACACATACTGTCACAGCAGCAGTAAAAGGTGACAGAGAGTCACAGCCTAGGTTGTCACTTACAGCTCAGGTCAGGGTGGAGGTGTCAGCTCAGGTCAGGGTGGAGGTGTCAGCTCAGGTCAGGGTGGAGGTGTCAGCTCAGGTCAGGGTGGAGGTGTCAGCTCAGGTCAGGGTGGAGGTGTCAGCTCAGGTCAGGGTGGAGGTGTCAGAGGAACCCTACTACAGATAGTCTCAGATAGCTCCAGCTCAGACCGTTTCATGGTAAGGCTTAGTGAGGTGTGAAAGAGACCAGAGAAAGAGAGAGAGAGAGAGAGAGCGAGAGCGAGAATGGGCACTGCCTGGAGTTCCTATTGGTCACTTCTCAGACCTGTCCACTCCCCCTCTTTACAGTCACTCTGGATATCACTCCAGGTCAGACCAGGCTATGTTACAACATGACATCACTCCAGGCTTGACCAGGCTATGTTACAACATGACTTCACCCCAGGTTAGACCAGGCTATGTTACACCATGACTATACCCCGGGCTAGACCAGGCTATGTTACAACATGACTTCCCCACAGGTTAGACCAGGCTATGTTACAACATGACTTCACCCCAGGTTAGAGCAGGTTAGACCAGGCTATGTTACAACATGACGTCACCCCAGGTTAGACCAGGCTATGTTACACCATGACTTCACCCCAGGTTAGACCAGGCTATGTTACAACATCAGCTGGGCTAGACAATCTGGACCCTCTCTTTTTAAAATGATCCACCGCCATTGTTGCAACCCCTATTACCAGTCTGTTCAACCTCTCTTTTGTTTTGTCCGAGATCACTAAAGATTGGAAAGCTGCCGTGGTCATCCTCCTCTTCAAAGGGGGTGACACACTAGACCCAAACTGTTACAGACCTAGATCCATCCTGCCCTGCTTATCTAAAGTCTTTGAAAGCCAAGTTAATAAACAGATCACTGACCATTTCGAATCCCACCATACCTTCTCCGCTGTGCAATCCGGTTTCCGAGCTGGTCACGGGTGCACCTCAGCCACACTCAAGGTACTAAACGATATCATAACCGCCATCGATAAAAGACAGTACTGTGCAGCCGTCTTCATCAGCCTGGCCAAGGCTTTCGACTCTGTCAATCACCGTAATTCTTAACGGCAGACTCAATAACCTTAGTTTCTCAAATGACTGCCTCGCCTGGTTCACCAACTACTTTGCAGACAGAGTTCAGTGTGTAAAATCGGAGGACCTGTTGTCCGGACCTCTTGCAGTCTCTATGGGGGTACCACAGGGTTCAATTCTCGGGCCAACTCTTTTCTCTGTATATATCAACGATGTTGCTCTTGCTGCGGGTGATTCCCTGATCCACTTCTACGCAGACGACACCATTCTGTATACATCTGGCCCTTCTTTGGACACTGTGTTAACTAACCTCCAAACAAGCTTCAATGTCATACAACACTCCTTCTGTGGCCTCCAACTGCTCTTAAACGCTAGCAAAACCAAATGCATGCTTTTCAACCGTTCGCTGCCCGCACACGCCCGCCCGACTAGCATCACTACTCTGGACGGTTCTGACCTAGAATATGTGGACAACTACAAATACCTAGGTGTCTGGCTAGACTGTAAACTCTCCTTCCAGACTCCATATCAAACATCTCCAATCCAAAATCAAATCTAGCATCGGCTTTCTATTTCGCAACAAAGCCTCCTTCACTCATGCCTCCAAACTTACCCTAGTAAAACTGACTATCCTACCGATCCTCGACTTCGGCGATGTCATCTACAAAATAGCTTCCAATACTCTACTCAGCAAATTGGATGTAGTCTATCACAGTGCCATCTGTTTTGTTACCAAAGCGCCTTATACTACCCACCATTGCGACCTGTATGCTCTAGTTGGCTGGCCCTCGCTACATATTCGTCGCCAGATCCACTGGCTCCAGGTCGTCTATAAGTCTATGCTAGGTAAAGCTCCACCTTATCTCAGCTCACTGGTCACGATAACAACACCCACCTGTAGCACGCGCTCCAGCAGGTATATCACACTGGTCACCCCCAAAGCCAACATCTCCTTTTGCCTTTTTCCTTCCAGTTCCAGTGACTGGAACGAATTGCAAAAATCGCTGAAGCTGGAGACTTACATTTCCCTCACTAACTTTAAACATCAGCTCTCTGAGCAGCTAACCGATCGCTGCAGCTGTACATAGTCCATCTGTAAATAGCCCACCCATTCTACCTACCTCATCCCCATATTGTTTTTATTTACTTTGCTGCTCTTTTGCACACCAGTATCACTACTTACACACCATCATCTGCTCATCATCATCAGCTCATCCATCACTTCAGTCTTAATCTGCTAAATTGTAATTACTTTGCTACTATGGCCTATTTATTGCCTTACCTCCTCATGCCATTTGCGCACACTGTATATAGACTATTTTTTTTTATTGTGTTATTGACTGTATGCTTTTTTTCCATGTGTAACTCTGTGTTGTTGTTTCTGTTGCATTGCTTTGCTTTGTCTTGGCCAGGTCACAGTTGTAACTGAGAACTTGTTCTCAACTATCTTACCTGGTTAAATAAAGGTGAAATAAAGAAAATAAAAAAATGACTTCACCCCAGGTTAGACCAGGCTATGTTACACCATAACTTCACCCCAGGTTAGACCAGGCTATGTTACACCATGACTTCACCCCAGGTTAGACTAGGCTATGTTACAACATGACTTCACCCCAGGTTAGACCAGGCTATGTCACACCATGACTTCACCCCAGGTTAGACCAGGCTATGTTACAACATGACTTCACCCCAGGTTAGACTAGGCTATGTCACACCATGACTTCACCCCAGGTTAGACCAGGCTATGTTACAACATAACTTCACCCCAGGTTAGACCAGGCTAGACCAGGCTATGTTACAACATGACTTCACCCCAGGTTAGACCAGGCTATGTTATAAACATGACTTCACCCCAGATTAGACCAGGCTATGTTACAACATGACTTCACCCCAGGTTAGACCAGGCTAGACCAGGCTATGTTAGAACATGACTTCACCCCAGGTTAGACCAGGCTATGTAATAAACATGACTTCACCCCAGGCTAGACCAGGCTATGTTACAACATGACTTCACCCCAGGCTAGACCAGGCTATGTTACAACATGACTTCACCCCAGGCTAGACCAGGCTATGTTACAACATGACTTCACCCCAGGATAGACCAGGCTAGACCAGGCTAAACCAGGCTATGTTACAACATGACTTCACCCCAGGCTGGACCAGGCTATATTACAACATGACTTCACCCCAGGTTAGACCAGGCTATGTTACACCATGACTTCACCCCAGGTTAGACCAGGCTATATTACAACATGACTTCACCCCAGGCTAGACCAGGCTATGTTACACCATGACTTCACCCCAGGTTAGACCAGGCTATATTACAACATGACTTCACCCCAGGTTAGACCAGGCTATGTTACAACATGACTTTGATGTTGCTGATGATCTTTTCAGCGTCTGTCTGTCTGTCTGTCTGTCTGTTTACATGAACACTGAGCTGGTTGTTTCACTGACTCTCCCTGGCTAGAAGAGATGTGTGGTCCATGCTTTGCTTGATATATCAGTGGGTTTTAGTAACTTCCTGATGAAACATTACGGGTCCACGGGTCATGTTCTTATCAGGTATCAAAGTAAGACCCAGATGCAGACTGTCAAAGTAACAATGTTTAATGTTCCAACAAGGGCAAGCAGAAGACAGGTCAAGTCAGGCAGAGGTCGATAATCCAGAGGGAACAGAGGTACAGGTCGGCAGGCAGGCTCAGGGGCAGGCAGAGTGGTCAGGCAAGCGGGCTCAGGGGCAGGCAGAGTGGTCAGGCAGGCGGCCTCAGGGGCAGGCAGAGTGGTCAGGCAGGCGGGCTCAGGGGCAGGCAGAGTGGTCAGGCAGGCAGGCTCAGGGGCAGGCAGAGTGGTCAGGCAGGCAGGCTCAGGGGCAGGCAGAGTGGTCAGGCAGGCGGGCTCAGGGGCAGGCAGAGTGGTCAGGCAGGCGGGCTCAGAGACAGGACAGGCAAGGCAAGGGTCAAAACCGGGAGGATGAGCAAAAAGAGAATAGAAGCAGGAGTACGGGAAAACACGCTGGTTGACTTGAAAAACATCCCAAACGAACTGGCACCGAGAGACAGGAAACACAGGAATATATACACCAGGGAAAATAAGTGACGCCTGGAGGGGGTGGAGACAATCACAAGGCAGGTGAAACAGATCAGGGCGTGACAATTCCTCCCCTTTGGTGTGTTTGTCTTATGATCGCTTCTCTTCCAAAGATGGTCTGAAAAGTATACTTTTATCACAAAATAAAGACAGTCCACTTTCTGAAAATACAGAACACAGCGTTAACTGTTAATGTCTATATCTCTTCTCTCTCTTGACTAAATGTGTGAACTCACTGTACTGTAAATCGCTTTAGATACAGCGTCTGCTAAGTGGCTTATAACCTATTATATACTATGTGTCTTGTTAGGGAGTTGTGTAGTGTTGTAATGGGTCTAGTTAGTGGCTGTTGCAGAATGTGAACAGGTGTTGTGTCTCTCTCTGTGCTTGTGTCTCAAATTAAACACTACTCCCTGTATAGTGCACGACATGTGGAATAGTATTTAGGAAGCAGCCTGTGTCTGGGGAAAACCCTGATCCACCTTAACACAGCAACAGCTGCTGGGGATCAGGTCTGCTCTATGGAAGAGCACTGCCTTGCCTTGCTTTGACAAACACACTATAGAGGGGGAGAGAGACATTGAGAGATCAAACAGAAAGAGAGAGACGGACAGAAAGAGAGACAGAGGATGAGAGGGAGAGAGAGAGCTGGCAGGCAGGCAGTGTTTTTAGGGGTTTAGGGGTACAAATCTCTCCTTCATCTGTAGCTCTGAACACAATTTAACTGAACAAGCTCTGGAAACCCTAATATCTGAGTTCCTGCCTGCCCACCTGTTAGAGCAGGTGTGTGTGGGTATGTGTGTGTGTATGGTATAATGTTTCCTCTATTTGACCCTAGTGTAGTGAGTGTTGGGGTTAGAAGTGGCGACATGAGGATTTGAACAGGGTCTGTCACACTGTGCAGCCATACATCATCTGTCCAGTACTAATCTCGTTCCCAGACACTTTCACCCAAAGTCTGGTTTACCAAAGCATCAAACTCGGCCTTCGTTAGCCAATACAAAGAGCCAAGAGAAACTCCCGCCGCATAGACATTGGCTTAATCAGCATAATCTACCAACTAATCATCTTCTACGACGCCTTCCCCCTAACCCTATCCTGTACGCTAGCACACCACAAGCACAGAGCCACTCTTCGCAGTCGTGTGATTTGCTTAAATTAACTTCTTTGAGATAGGGAGCGGTATTTTGACGTCCGGATGAAAAGCGTGCCCAAAGTAAACTGCCTGCTACTCAGGCCCAGAAGCTAGGATATGCATATAATTGGTTCTGGCTAGAAAACACTCTAAATTTTCTACAACTGTTAAAATAATGTCTTTGAGTATAACAGAACTGAAATGGCAGGCAAAACCCAGAGGACAAACCACCCCCCCCCCCCCCCCCCAAAATGTTCATCCTACCACTGATTTCAATGGTTGGCACTTGTATAATAGGGCAAAATCGTGCCCGATTTCTAGATGTCAACAGTCTTTAGAAAGAGTTTCTGGAAAAATGAGCCAGAAATTGTAGTTTTTCTAGGTGGGTCCCATTTTGGCTGTAGTGTTTCCAAGCGCGTGAATGAGAACGCGTTCTTTGGTATTTTTCTCCGGTAAAGACAATAATGATTCTCTGTCTTAAATGTTA